>NC_142461.1:84980000-85080000 GCF_049115385.1 Moschus berezovskii
AAGCCCACAGGGTAAATTGAAAGCTATACATGTTCTCAAAATGAAACTCATTTGTGTGTGTAATAAAGGTCTCACTGACCTTTGGCACCCCAAGGCTTTTGTACTTTCTCTTTCCTTTACCTAGAATGTTCTTTCCCATATGGTCTAGCGGGCCACACCTTTCCTTCATTCAGACCTCTGTTCTGTCACGTCCTCACGGAGGTCCACCCTGAACATTCTACCCCAAACCTGCACACTCTCCTTTGTTCACTTTCTGTTCTCTTAATTTGCTCTATTTTCCTTCACAGTTCCTATCTCTCCCTGGCATTACATATGCTCTTGTTTATTTATCACTGATCCCCTTCCCTTAAATGTAAACTCCACAGGGGTAAACTTGGAACTACTCATTGTGCGTCCTTGGTGCCAAAATGGTGCTGAGAGAGGGTCTTCAGTAATATTTATTGAATAAGAGAAACTATTCTGGAAATTTTCCCTCCAAGTAAATTACCATGGTCGCATTACCTCTGACTCAAACAGTCTAAGAAGGGCAATAAGGTGAAATGGAAATGAAACCTGGCTAAGAGAGAAGAGAACCAACTCCATTTTTGGCTGTATTAGTCATGTCGCTCTGAGAAAATCACCCCACCTTACCGGAACCCAGTTTCCTCACTACAAAATGAAGGGCATTGACAAGATGATTTTTAAAAATTCCTTCTCACTCTAAGATTTCTCTGATTTTGTTATTTGATTTGTCCTATTTGAAAGAAAACAATTCTCCATTGTTCTTTTCTGGCTGTGTTCTCTGTTGGGAAAAAATAATAATACAATAGGATCATGTGTGTTTCATAAAAATTGTTGCCTCAGAAGGCTTTATGGAGTTAGAAAATGTCACTATAAAGTTAAATAAATGGTAGCCAAGGGAGAAATGAGCAGGGAAGGCAGGGAGAGGCTAGAGATTTTAAATGAAATTTCAAGTGAGACATGAGATTTGAAGAGACAGCTGGAGCAAAGATGGGCCTGTGACAGGAATGAGGAAAATGTGAGGTCAAAGGACTGATGGGAGGAAAAATAAAGGTAAGATAGACAAAAACTGAGGAACTTTAAAAAAGTTTTGGACTTCGAACAATACAATGTAATGGAGTGTTTTAATTTAAAGAAAAGGGAAACAACCGTAGATCTGAAAGAGTTGGGGAAACAGTTCCCTGAGGACGTGTGGGGGTGAACTATGATGGTGACATGAGTGGTGTGAGTGATAACTCCACACTTTGACACAACCGTGAGCCCTTCTGGCACATCCAAGAATAAATAAATATATTCATAGGTGGATTCAAGGCTTCTGGCTATGATGACATGGATTTTTACATCCTCGTTGCTCTTTCTTGGATCAGATCTAAGCGAAACTCATAAACTCCTAATATACTGACCAGAAAAGTTCACATTTTCCCCCCAAAAGGCTAATCAAAGTCCTCAAACTTTGTTTAGAAGGCAGTTGGTTGGATTTAGGTTCTTTCCTAGTTGCTTTTTATTTTATCAGTTATCACCTACCTGCTTTGGTCTATTGTTTTGTTTTTAAGAAAAAAAAATTATGAGAGAAGCTGGTGTAGTGACTTAAAGTCACTCTTTCATCTTCCTTTTGAATTTGAAATGATACGCAGATACCCTGGGGTAAGGTGGGAAATCCTATTCCACACAGGATAGAGTCATAAACTCTTACGGAATGCCATTGTCACGGGCGAATTCAGATATTATTTCAATAAACTCCTTTGAGCAACATAATCTATGAGTTTATTAAAAGACCCTCAGGTTTATCTTGTGGACTATAAATAATCTATATGCTCTTTCAAACAAAAAATTCAAATGGCAGAACAAAGGCATTAAGCTTTCCCCTCAAGTTACATTAGGAGTGGATCTGTTTGCTGCCAATGCAGCCTCCTGATACGTTACAGGGGCTGGAACAGTTCCTAATGCAGCTCGATGAGAACAACAACTGCATCTGGATTTCCCACAGCCTCAGAATAAGTGGTGGGTGAACCAGGGTTCAGAAGCATATAGATACACTGAGGCTATTTCTTTCCACCTTGTCAAAGGGAGCAAGTGAATTTCACTGGCTTTGTGTCCCTCCGCAGAATTCTTGCTTACCTTCTCCAATTCCCCTTGCTACTCAACATCTTGGGTTTTCTTCCAGCGATACTATGGCTCCACCTGTCCCTGTACCCGCTCCTTTGCTGCCTCCTTCCCTCTCTCATTCCCTGTGTCTTCCCTCTGTTTCCTCACTCATACAGACCTTTAAATCCTAGCAAATGGAATAATGACAAATAGAACCTGTTCATCTCCTTTTCCACTAAAATGAAATCTTTTTAAATCCTCTTGGGGCCTGTTTTATGTATTTCAACCATACATAACTTGGCTCCCCAAACTCTGAGCTCTCATGCCAAAGCTACTCCAGATTCAGAGAGGATGCTACCTTGAAAATGTTCTCTGAATGGGATCAGTTTTTTGAAAATGGAAATCTGCCATCTTTGTCTTTGAAATTCACACCTAGCTTAGACCATATATTACCTTAACACAGAGGCAGATGAATGAATAAACTGAGTGGGTGTTGGGTATAATTTGAGTGTAAGGAAAGAATTTAAAACATGAATTTGGAGCATCAGAATATAAAACAATTAAGAAAACTAAAAAATGCATCCAAAAAGTAAATCATAAACAGTAAAGACAATACATGGATCTATAAGGCAAGAAGTTTTTGAGGGAGCAGGGTGACATATGACAATTGAGTCAAGTCAACTCTATTAAAAGAAGTGGATGATATAGCTGAGAAGGCAAGAGTCAAAGCAGATATCCAGATATTAAATTAAAGGGCATGGAGAATTCAAGCAGAGGGCCATTATAAATATTGACTTTGAAAATAATCTAATTGCAAAACAAAAGAAAGATTTACATCTACTTTTCCCCAAAGTAGTTTGTTTCCCAAAGTAGTTTTCTAATTAGGACCCCATGCAGTTAGTGCTAATACACTTTAATTCATTATTAGTCAATGGGCCTGGTTTTAAAATAACTCTTTCCAAAACACTGCAAATCAACTATGCTTCAATAAAAAGAACTTATTCTCAAAAAGTAAAATAAAATAACTTCCCAATAGCACCAGAATAGAATTCTTGGTACAGAATAAAATATTCTAAAGACGAAAGCTAACTAAAAGTCTTTTGAAAAATCAAAGGATTAAATGTTGATGAAGAAAAAGTCACCAAAATTGATAGATATCTATATTGACATGTATTAGGCTCCATGGTCTTCTAGCTTTAGGTACTTTGCTCTTATTACTTATCCCAAGTACTTTTATAGAAGCTCTTGTTCCCATTGTCAACCTATTATTTTCCCACATTATTTGATTTAATTAAATACAATGCTCTGTTGTTGTTATTGTTTAGTTGCTAAGTTGTATCTGACTCTTTGCGACCCCATGGACTGTAGACTGCCATGGGATTTCCCAGGCAAGAATACTGGAGTGGGTTGACATTTCCTTCTCCAGGAGATCTTTGCGACTCAGGCACAGAACCCATGTCTCGTGCATTGCAGGCGGATTTTTTTACCATCTAGGCCACCAGAGAAGCCCCCACAATGCTCTATCTTGCACCAACATTTCTTACAAACCTATCAACAGATCAATACTTGTTGGAGAAAATCCAATATCAATCTATTTGTAAGGAATTATTTAATTACTGGAAAAATTTTTAGATGAGATTGATTTGGACCCACCAAATGATGAAAAAAAGACCCACTTCAAAATAATCCTTAAAAAAGTGCTTACATAGTCTCAAAATATTACCTATTATAAATAGGTAATATTACTTGTATTACCTATTAATCAAAATATTACCTATTACCTAGGGAAAAGGTAGTTTATAATGGAGAAAATCTTCCAACAAACCCCCATTGCAGGACATTCTACAAAATACCTGCCCAACACTCCTTAAAACTGTCAAAATCATCAAAACAAGGAAAAATCTAAGAAACTGTAAGCGCCAAGAGAAGTCTCAGGAAATATGACAACTAAATATAATGTACTATCCTGGATGGGTTCTAGAGAAACAGGATATTAGGAAAAACAACAGAGGAAATCTGAATAAACTACAGTATGGACTTTAATTAACAATAATATATATATTATTTAAATAATTAAAACAAATATGCCATATTATGTAAGAGGTTAATAAGAGGGGAAACTGTATATGACATATATGGGAACTTTCTGTGTTATCCTTGCAGTTTTTATATAAATCTTAAACTATCCTTTAAAAAAGTTAACCTAAAAATTTAATGTAAATGAAAGCAACTCCTGCAGCTCAATTCTAGAAAAATAAACGACCCAATCAAAAAATGGGCCAAGGAACTAAACAGACATTTCTCCAAAGAAGACATACAGATAGCTAATAAATATATGAAAAGATGCTCAACCTCACTCATAATCAGAGAAATGCAAATCAAAACCACAATGAGATACCATTTCACACCAGTCAGAATGGCTGCTATCCAAAAGTCTACAAGCAATAAATGCTGGAGAGGGTGTGGAGAAATGGGAACCCTCTTACACTGTTGGTGGGAATGTAAACTAGTACAGCCACTATGGAGAACAGTGTGGAGATTCCTTAAAAAACTGGAAATAGAACTGCCATATGACCCAGCAATTGCACTCCTGGGCATACACACAGAGGAAACCAGAATTGAAAGAGACACATGCACTCCAATGTTCATCGCAGCACTGTTTATAATAGCGAGGACCTGGAAGCAACCTAGATGTCCATCTGCAGACGAATGGATAAGAAAACTGTGGTACATTTACACAATGGAGTATTACTCAGCAATTAAAAAGAATACATTTGAATCAGTTCTAATGAGGTGGATGAAACTGGAGCTATTATACAGAGTGAAGTAAGCCTGAAAGAAAAACACCAATACAGTATCAGGGACCAGCCTCGATATGGCCCAGGGTATCCTCGGGATGAACGGCGTCGGCATCAGAGAGAGAGAGAGAAAGAGAGAGAGAGAGACAGGGCCTGATGATTCCTTGGTTTACGCTGGAAACCAGTAAAACCCCAGCACGGGGTTTGCTCTGTTTACGTAGGCCACAGGCACCCTCTCAAATCACTGGAGGTACCCCACCAGGGCACCTCCTCGAGTGGGTCTTAGAAGCCCAGGCAGATAAGTAAACGCAGAGGGCCCAGCGCTCCAAGGATCTCAACCAGAAAAAGGAGAATAGAGAAAAGGACGGAAAAAGAGAAAGAACGACACGGGGAGACCAAGCTTCAGTGAGCAAGGCCCAAAACTTTATTTTCCAGTGCTGTTTTTATACCCTAAGTTGTGCACATAAAAAATAGAGAAAGAGAGGTATAGAGTCACGCCAAAATCACGCGGGGTCAGCAGTCTTGACCCTTATCAGGATCAGGGCTTATTTTTGTATGTCTCGTGATATACAAAAGTTTTGGGTGGTTTACATCATCTTCTGGCCAGGTGGCCTGCTAACAGTTTATGGCCCTCTCTCCTAACAAAGGTTAGGTAGCTAGAAAAAGTCTTATATTCTTTTAAGATGATTTTCCTAAAGTCAGGTGCTATACACATGACAAGGTTACATTCCTATAAGGCACAGGTGTAGTGAGCTACAAGAAAGGAATTTATTAACTTAAGATCTGATGTGGTTAAATCAAAGGCTATTACTTATATTCTCTATATGTGATTAATGTATTTCCAAGGATACAATAGATAGAGGAAACTTTGCAGCAAGCATTGATTCAACAATGAAATCTTTTTTAGTACTATTCTAATGATTTTCACTTCTTCAGCAGATTCCTGTATTTTAGAATATTAGGCTTTCTGTCCTTGCATGGCTGGGAGGCTATAAACAGTCACACTCATAGTTGTAAGAGCCCCGACAAACTTGTCATGCAAGTTAGAAAGCTATCAGAGGGGCTTGGATTGGAACACTCCTATTAAGCCAAGGAGAGAACTTTTTAACTACAGCTCTGAATTAATGTTTTCAGAGAAAGGAGGTTGGGGGGAAGCCCCCGTAAGTATTAGAGGACTTGGTAAGAGGTGTAAGATAGTAAGGCAGACTCCGGTTTTCTTTGGGGTAGATGCTCAGGTAAGTCCAGGGGGTTCCTCGAGTCCTGATTAGCCTTTGCCCGTCAGGCCTCTTCCCCAATTGACCTTTGCCATGGGTAGGATTTCCCTCGCTGGCTCCCGGCAATACAGTTCATTGGAGGGACTGATGCTAAAGCTGAAACTCCAATACTTTGGTCACCTCATGTGAAGAGTTGACTCACTGGAAAAGACTCTGATGCTGGGAAAGATTGAGGGCGGGAGGAGAAGGGGACGACAGAGAATGAGATGGCTGGATGGCATCACCGACTCGATGGACATGAGTTTGAGTGAACTCCGGGAGTTGGTGATGGACAGGGAGGCCTGGCGTGCTGTGATTCATGGGGTTGCAAAGAGTCGGACACGACTGAGCAACTGAACTGAACTGAACTGAACTCATATATACGGAATTTAGAAAGATGATAACAATCACCCTGTATACGAGACAGCAAAAGAGACACAGATGTACAGAACAGTCTTTTGGACTCTGTGGGAGAGGGCGAGGGTGGGATGATTTGGGAGAATGGCATTGAAACATGTATATTATCATATGTGAAATGAATCGCCAGTCCAGGTTCGATGCATGATACAAGATGCTTAGGGCTGGTGTGCTGGGCTGAACCAGAGGGATGGGATGGGGAGGGCGGTGGGAGGGGGCTTCAAGATGGGGAACACATGTACATCCAGGGCAGATTCATGTCAATGTATGGCAAAACCAATACAATAATGTAAAGTAATTAGCCTCCAATTAAAATAAATAAATTTAAAAAACCCTCAAAACTACAAAAAAAAATTTTTAAAGATTATATATATATATATATACATTACTGAATCATTTTGCTGAATAACTGAAACTATCAATATTGTAAATCAACTAAATCTGAAAAATAAAATTGTTTAAAATTTTAAAAAACAACTTAATGTAAATGAAATATTTTTAAATAATCAATTTTTATAGAAATGTTTTTTAAAACGCATAACAAACTGCTTTCTTTTTTCATTTATTTTTATTTGGAGGGTAATTTCTTTACAACATTGTGTTGGTTTCTGCCATATATCAACATGAATCAACCACATAGGTATATGAGTGTTCCCTCCCTCTTGAACCTCCTTCCCACATCTTACCCCATCCTACCCCATCATACCCCTTAGGTTATCACAAAACACCGGAACTGAGCTCCCTGCATCATACAGTAAATTTCCATTGACTAATTTTACATATGGTAATGTATATGCTTTCTTAAACAGCAATTGCAAGCATAATTGGATCTTTTCTTTAAAACTGGAGTACCTTATGGACATGAGTTTGTATCCTTTGTGATAAGACAATTACTATTTCTTCCTCTCTGACTGTCTGAAACCAGCGTGCATTTCTACCGCATATGCCTGCTTTAGCAAAGTCTCCCTGTTAATATAGATAAAGCATTCAGAATGGTGCCTGGAACTTAGAAAGTTTACAGTAACATTAATATTGCATGAAGATAACTGTCACTCACTTACTGTAAGCAGATCATAAGCTTTGGATTGTTCCTAGTGATAATGATGAATGAGTTGTAACCCATTCATATTTGTTCACCTGGTTGCTATTGTGACTTACCAAATATGGACTTTAGTAAGTGGCCCGTCAAGATTCTTTGCAAATAGAAGAGTGAAATGAAATGATCCAGGAGGGAATTACACCTCTGTTTTAGGTCCCATTGGCTCCATCAAACAAGCATGGGGCTTATACCGCCACATACACACACCTTCTTCTCTCTCTCTAAACTCTGACCTCCCCCCATCTCCCAGTTCAAAAATAGACCAAGGATACCACAGAAAACAGACTTCAAGATGAAAAGCACCCAACTGAATTGTCATGTTTTTAGGAAGGTGGCTTTCTAAGCATCTTTCTAGCTTTTAAATGTTTCATGACCAGAAACCCTTGAGTAGACAAAATGGAGAAAACCATGGGAGACTTGTTCCGGTCACTTTCAGGCAACGCTGTATTGGAAAATTCCTTGCCAGGCACTTGCAGCAACCGCTGCCTGGCTCCACTCCTGCCAATCAAAAATGAGGCAGGCATCCCCTTTTGGCAAGTGGCCAGAGGAGGGTGCTCTGTTGTTAGGCGAAGATCCTCCAGGAAGAGAGGGGAACCAGCAAACAGGGATCTTCCATCTCCCTTCAAACCTGCAAGTGGAGCACTTGTGGTGTTTCTCCTTTTTTGTCTCATCCTGTCACTCTTTAGTCTTTGAACAATAGAGGCAACAATGGTCTTGTCTAAATGATTTCACAGGCTATTATTCAGACACTCAACTTTTAACATTTCAATTTTGTCATTCTGTTTCCACACAAAAGGTGCACTTCTACAGTATAATGTTCTCAGAATTATGTCAATGAGCAGTAATGGCTTTTAACATTAAGTTGATCATTAACAACTACATTATCTGAGGCATAATCAGTGCTTCATCCTTTTGTGCGATTATGATACTACGGAATCTGAAACTAATAGGAGGATGCACTCATAACAACATATAAAAATATTTATACAGTAATAAAAGGTTAGTGAAAAGCAAACGGTCTGAAACAGTATAATGAATAAAAATACCAACATATTTTATTTACAAAGGTGAGTTTCTAAAGGAGACAAATATGTAAGCAGTTTCACAACAGTAACAGTTCTTTGTTCATAAAGGTTTTTAATACTGCTTTTAAACAGTCTGTGTAGGGGTCATTTCAAAGGAGCTTTACAAGGGGGGCATAATCCAGTAAGTCTGTATTTTTTAAACAGTTGAATAAGACCAAAAGAAGATTCTATGTTTTAAGAACTACTTTCATAAATTTTCAAGCTATTTGTACTTTCACAATTTTTCAAGCTATTTGGCAAAGAAGGTTGAACTGATGATATTGAGTATTTTTTTAAACTTATTTTACTCTTCCTTCTCCCATCTCTTGCATGAGAAATCACTCAGGGAAGAATTGTGTATATTTGCCTGCAATTCAATGTTTGCAACCATACAGCATTCAAGACACGGGAGAATAATTACAGTAGCAACACCAAGTTCTGAAGTCTGGAGAGAAGCCCAAGTCTAAATGGACCATGTTTTACATATGATTTTGGATTTTGATTAGAACCTGTTAATTGTAATAGATTCATCATCTAAGAATCAAGCCAATGTCCATGTAATCATAAAGAGTAACATGCTATTCTTATTACTTGATGGAGAAATCACATTTCCAGGAGTCTCTCCTTTAAGAAATTCCTAAATCCAGAAATAACTTAGCACATAAAGAAGTTTATCACAATGTTATTTATAACAGTGAATATCAAACCAAACTTACTATCCAAAAAGAGAGGGATGGTTAAGAAACCAATGGCTACATTTTCATTTGGACACATGATGACAGATGGCTTAGCCATTTCTTGTGATGTTTACCAAAAAATTAATAAATAAAATACTTTTAAATTTTAATTTAAAAGAAAAATATAAAATTGCACTGTGTGTATGTATTGAAAGCACTATGCACAGAAAAAAAAAGTGGAGATGAGCTGGGAGAAGAAAATACGCTAAGTAAATAGTGTGGTTTTCTTGGGCAGTGGTTTCCTTCCTCCTCCTCCCCCTCCCCACTTCTTTCTTCTTTGTACTTTTCTGTATTTTCACATTTTCTTCAAGTAGAATACATTGTTTTTCCCATTTAAAACAGGATGCATATTTAACTCTGTTGTTTTCTTGTCCTTATTGGAAGATATTGAACAAGAATAATGTGTGACCGTCATGATTTTCATTCTTCCAACACTGAAAGATAGTCCTTAGACTTGAAAGTACAGAAATATTGTGTGGAATACAATGTGTCATTTTTGTGGCTTCCTCCTGCCCCAAGTCTTCCTTTCTCTGACTGACCTCATCCACGATGATAAACCACTATCCTTTCCATGTGGACTCCCCTGTGTCCAGAGAGCTTTGCTTCAGCTCATTTCAGTTCACACTTTGCTTTTCGGAGCTTGTCTGCAACATTAATATAAGAGGTTTCTTAGAGAATGGAAGCAACATATTTTGAGGGAGAGTGGAAGGCTTTTGTTGCTTCATCCTGGGAACCAGGGAAACATTCTAAGAGAATGTCTGTACCTGACTGTGGGGAGGGAATTTGACACAACAGTTTGAGGTGCAAGAAGGCATATGGGCAAGAAGGGATTGTTCAACACATTCATTGCTATAATCAAAGAACCCTACTTGCTGGCCTTTGGATGTGTCTTATTCTGTCTGTCCACCTTTCCAAACACCTCATGTATTATTTCTCCTCCTAGAATGCTCTCTTCCTGTCTGTTCTTACTCAAGTCCTGCCTTTATCTTTCAAGTTTAGCCCCTTTAAAAAGAACACATCTGAACTTTGTATATAAAGGTATTTATTTCTTACTTATAATACTGTGTTTGATCACAAATTACTCTTCTAAAATGTTCCAACTAAACCCACTGTCTATGTTAGCCACTCAGTCGTGTCCACTTCTTTGTGACCCCGTGGCCTGTAGCCCACCAGGCTTCTCTGTCCATGGAATTCTCCAGGCAAGCATACTGGAGCAGGTTGCCATTTTCTTTTCCAAAAAACCACTTCAACTCTGTAATTTTTCTTATTTTTTCCATATCACAATAACATATTGAAAAAAATACTGATGTATAGAAACATTAGACAAAAATTATATTAATAAAATATGGTGCAGGTTCATTCTCCTGGATGTCTTCTCCAAAATTTCATAGATATAGGAAAATGTTGGAAACCATAAAACAAAGGCATAATGATTTTAGTTGTGATTCACTTTTGAAGTTATAAGAGTTTGTTTTATGGATGCCTATTTAACTCTGCTTCTCTTTTCTGATTTTCAATCAGTATTTCCTTAAAATACTTAGAAAAAAGCTTAGGTTTATTTTTGATATGTAGAAAGGATAAATATACTGAGCAGATACAAGAACAAATCAACCCAGAATCCATGGGTAGCCAGCCTAGCAGAACACAAGTCACTGAGCAGCAACCAGCAGTTTCTTTGAAGAGCAAATCAGTTTTTCTGCAGATCAGTTTAATTACTTTCAGTGTTAGAAGGAAAGGACATATGCACAAACAGGATGTCTTTGATATAACCTTTATAGTCTTCAAGAAGCTTTTAATTTCTGACTTCTACTGTACTAGACAGGGTTGCCAACAACCTTAGTGGTCTTTTTTTGTATGAAGACCATGCTTCTTCTGCACTTGAAATCCCACTTCCACTGTATTATGCTTCCTGTCACTCAGTACATGTGTCCTACCTCCATTCCAAGCAGCTATGACACGGAAAGGCGCTTCAATAACTATAATATCAAGAACTTTTTTCTTCTAAAAAAGATTTTTGATGTAGACGAGGACCATTTTTAAAGTTTTATTGAATCTGTTACAATATTGCCTCTGTTCCATATTTTGGTCTTTTTGCCGGGAGACATGTGAGACCTTAGCTCTCCAGCCAGAGATCGAACCTGTACCCCCTGCACTGGAAGGTGAAGTTTAACCACTGGATCACCAAGGAAGTCCCCCTTCTTTCTTCTAAATGATGTTGTCTGAGGCATGTGCTCAGTCGCTTCAGTCGTGTCCAGCACTTTGAGACCCTATCGACTGTAGCCTGCCAGGTTCCTCTGTCCGTGGGATTCTCCAGGCAAGTATACTGGAGTGGGTTGCCATGCGCTCCTCCAGGGGATCTTCCTGGTCCAGGGATTGAACCTGCGTCTCTTGTGACTCCTGCATTGCAGGCAGGTTCTTGACCCACTGAGCCACCTGGGAAGCCCCTTTTATGATGATATTGAACTGTAAGTTGGGTACTCCAATCCATGAGATTCACTAGTGAAACAAACATCAACAGAGCCCTCAGGTTATCTCTGCAAATAACCTCTGTCCTGTTTATCTACCACTGCATAACAACTTACTCCAAAATTTAGCAACTTTGAACAATAATCGATATTTATTATATCACAAAGTTCTTGAGGGTCAAAATTTAGGAGCAGCTTACATGAATGATTCAAGCTTGAGGTCTCTCATGTTTCAGTCTAAATAATGACTTGGTTTGCAATTATCTGAAGCTATGACTTGGGCTGGATGATCTACTTCCAAGGTGTCTCACTCACATAGCTGGCAGGTTGGTTCTGGCTGTTAATAAGGGGCCTCAGTTCCTTTCCACGTGGGCTTCACCAGAAGGCTGTTCAACATGGGGGCTAGCTTTTCCCAAAGAACTGGTCAAAGCCGCAGTCACTTATATGACCCAGCCTGGGAAATCACAATATCATATTGATTACACAAGATCAGCCCTATCCAATGTGAAGGGCGTGATAACAAAAAGCAAAGATTACTGGGAGTCAACTTGGTCATCCTGTTATTGTTCATGACACCTTCTATTGAGATATGGAATTGTTCCTTGATCAATTTGAATCTAAAGTGGCCTGTGACTGTTTTGAACAACTGAATACAATGGAAGCGATGCTATGTGTATGCACATGTGCTCAGTCGTGCCTGACTCTTTGTGATCCCATAGACAATAGCCAACCAGACTCCTTTGTCCATGGAATTGTCCAGGCAAGAATACTGGAGTGGGTTGCCCTTTCTTCCTCCAGACGATCTTCGCTATCCAAGGATTGAACCCACGTCTCCTGAGTCTCCTGCATCTCCTGCACTGGCAGCTGGATTCTTTTCCACTCGGCCACCCGGGAAGCCCACTGATGCTATACCAGTTCCAAATTAAGAGTCTTTTAAGGACACTGGAAGTTTTTATGCTTGCTGTTTAGAGCCCTGAACCATTCTCTAAGAAGTCAGACTAGAGCTTCACTGGTGTCTCAGTGGTAAAGATCCCTGATCTGAGTTCAATCCCTGATCCAGGAAGATCCCATATGCCAAGAGAAAGCAGCTCAGCCGAGTGCACAACAACTATTGAACCTGTCCTCTGGAGCCCAGGGAGCTGCAACTACTGTGCACACACTGTAGCTACTGAAACCCGTGGCCCCAGAACCTGTGCTCTGCAACAAGAGAAACCCACACACTGCAGCTAGAGACTAGCTCCTGCTTACCACAGCTGGAGAAAGCCTGAGCAGCAACAAAGGCCCAGCACAGCCAAAAAGGAAATAAACAGATAAAATTTTTAAAAATGAGGTTTAGGCTGCCTTGCTGAAAAAGTAGCTACATCCTGGTATGTTGAGGTACTGGACATGTGTGCAAAGGCCATCTTGGTTAATTATTCAGATGTCTCCAGAACCTATTGCTGAAGGACTGCAACCACATGAGAAATTTCAAGTTAATATCACCAGCTGAGTCTGCCAATCCATAGAACTATGAGACTATGAAATGATTTGCTATCCAATGACAGAAACTCAGGACAAAATTTATGCAACTTTCTATTATTCATTCTTGGTACTTCATGTATACCTTTCTGTTATACAACAAAAGTTCCATGATGGCAGGGAACAGTACTTGGATTACTATGATGGCATCTTAACTGGTTTTTCACAATATTCTTGCCTCCAACCGACTATTCTCCAAATAGTAGTCAAAGGGACTATCAACATAACTTGTATCAAAGTCTTTCCCCATCCTCAGATGATTCTATGCTTCAATTTTGTATTATGATTGCAGTCTATATACCAATACAACTCTTTCATAACATGTATAGCACTGTATTTTTATTCATAATTTGCATAATCATTTTTTAATGTTGTTCTCCCTAACTAGATATTAATCTCTAATAGGCAAGGTGCCTTATCCATTGGTCTTGCCTCTGTGTCAAGCACAATGCCTAGTACATAGTAGCCATTCAATAAATATTTGTTAAATGAATAACTTTAAAAAAATGGCTTTTACAGTTCACTTGATTTTGTATTAGCAACTTACTCCCTAAGCCTTAGGGAGTAACTAACTTGCCTCTTTGGGCTATTTTAAGCTGCAATAAATATATAAAACCAATTAATGTTTCAGCTAATTTTTCACAGGCTTCCAGAAATAGGTCAAGAAAAGAGTTACGTGAAAAGTGAAATATGTGCCAGTCTTAAACTAAGGATTCTGTTAGGACAAGCAGAGTTGTGGCCACTCTTTATTGAGAATAGCTATTCAGATTCTATCTGATTCATCAAAGCAAAATAAATGATAATCCTCTCAGTTCCTTTTGCCAGTTCTCATTTTTATTTTCTATAGAATTTTTTAAATGATTTCCTACATTTTCTATTGCATATTTATATGTATTAACTTATTTAGACTAAGAATAAAAGATTCTCAAACTCCTTCCTTTGGCGACCTTGGAAAACATAAAGCCTTGGTTAATATAATCAGACCAATCCTAGAAAATTAAAATCACCACCCAAAATGCTTCTGCATTATTAAAAAATGGAGCCAGACAGACTGTTAGGTAAAGCATATGTTAACAAAGCACAGAAGTGGTTAAACACAAGGACATTTCCCTATATAGGAGACCAAAGGCCCAAATATTCAATAACAAAAATTTTAGCCATATGTGCACTTATGTAGAACAGATTATTAACTGTTATCCTCTGTAAATATAAGAAACGAATTACAATAAATCTGAATAATTAAAAAATAATTTTTTCTGAAATCACAGCCATTAAGCAGTGGTGATCATTCAGTGGAAATATTCATCAAGATACATGTATGACAGAAATACCAAGTTCATTTTGGGATGTCAAATGGAGGCAGATTCTACAAATGCTTATATTCAAAAACATTTTCAAAGTAATTACGCATTTTTGGACAACGTTTTTCAGCATCCTTTTTCTTTTTTTCTTACATATGTTTCTAAATCTGTGTTTAGAATCCAAATTTTAAATTTAATTACAAGCAGAAGAATATGCTTACTTAACATCCAATTTAATCCTAAATTACCCTGAAATTCATAGAGGCTCATGGGAGTTTAGGGTTGGAAGTTTCCTAAAGTTTATCTAATCCAGTGGTTTTTCAAAGATTAATATGCTCTAGAATCACCTAGTTGTTGTTCTTTGGGTTACCCTGGTGGCTCAAACTGTAAAGGATCTGCCTGCAATGTGGGAGAACTGGGTTCAATCCCTAGGTCAGGAAGATCCCTTGCAGAAGGGAGTGGCTACCCCTCCAGTATTCTTGCCTGAAGAACCCCAAGGACAGAGGAGTCTGGCAGGCTACAGTCCATGGGGTCGCAAAGAACTGGCACGACTGAGCAACTAACACATTCAGAATCATCCAGAGGATTTATTAAAATACAGATTGCTAGGTTCCACCCTCTGAGTTTCTGAATCCATGGGTTTGTGGAAGGGACTGAGAATTTGCTTCTATAGCTAGTTACGAGATCATGTTAATGTTAGTGGTCCAGAGACCTCACATTGAGGATCACTGATCTAATCAACTGCTTAAATTTTACAGATAAAGAAAGAAAGCCCCAGAAAACTTGAAAAATTAATCCAACGATTCTGCCACAGTCAGTGACAAAATGGCAGGAAAGGGTGAGATTAGAAGACAGTCCTCCTATTTCCAAGTAGAATGTTCCTCTGATACTACTTTCTTATTCTGAAGTATATTTAGTACCATATGAGGCATTGATTAATAAGCTACAGAAAAAATAAGTCACAGCTGAGGAAAAGGAAAGACAACATAAACACGGTCTCTCCCATTCGACAAAATTAAAGACAGGCAGGACCACACCAAAAATTGAATGATTCAGGTATTTCTTTGCGGCCACTACTCCCCTTTTGAAGTTCATTTCCCTCTAAACATCTAAGAACTTACTTTGCATTCTTACATCGCAACGTCTTTGTTGATAACTTTTCAGTAATTCCATTAAAGCAAATCACAGGGTTGTCAAATCTTCAAGGATCAGAAGATCATGAGTTGACAAGTAGCAGATGCACAGAAAGAAGTTTTAAATAACGTACATTCATTCCCCATGTGGAGTAAAGTCGAATACCTATCACTCCATGATAGTAAAAACCAGCCGGGAAGTAACGAAGAATGGAGCTATGCCACGATATTTACCATTTCTCCCACTTTTATTCAGTGAAGAACCAAAAAATTCAGAAGAAAGAAAACTCTTAGATTTTCTAACAAGCTGTTTCTGTTTAAGGACAGAAGTTTCTGTTAAAATTTAGTATAATTGTGATGTCACTGAGCACAGTGAAAGCTGCAGGCAAACAGAACATTCTCATTGTAATACCACTACTGTAGGCATATTTGAAACACTATAGCTTCTTCAGACTATAATTATAACTGTTTGCTGCTTCTGTGGTTTCAAAGATAATAGAAGTTGTTCACAAAATTTACACAACACTGATGTGTTGCATATAAAATATAGACAGTCACGTGCAAAATATTCCATTATATATTTTCTCATAGAGAAAAGCAGCTGAGAAACCTACAGACCATCAAATTATGACTCCAGTGTTTCATTACAAGCAATTAGACTCCGGAACCCAAAGGTACAACCAAAATGCTTGGTGTAATTTGGCTAATACCATTTAAGAGCTGGGCCACAGGTGTTTAAATCTGCAGAAAAGAAAAGTCCCGGTGGCTCTAGGGTCTTATTACTTTACTTTTAATTCCTTCCATCGACTGCACATCAAAGGTGCGACCTGGGAGAAAATATATGTTAAATGAGGAGAGAGATTCAAAATTCCACTGATTCATTTCACAAGCACTCAGTGAATGACTACTCCATGTCAGGCACAGTTCTTGCCTAAGTGAGCTCAAAATCCAGCAGGAGAAGTGGCCATAAATTCATTCCTTGTCAAACATTGAACACTGTTGTAAAGATATCAGGACAACCAGCTACTCATGTTATAGAATAGACTGGTTTTTTTGTTCAGACTGGGAAATTAAGAAATCATCACCAACAAATGACATTGATATGGGTCTAGAAGAATCAAAAAGTAGTTTCCATACGGAAAAGAAAATCATCTGATGGGAAATAAAGCCATGAAAGACAGGCTTGAGGTCATATCCCTCAGAAAATTATGCTCAGGAATTTGTACAGTTTCCAAGACAGTAGGGGACATGGGGAGTGTTTGAGGGCTCCAGGCCAAGTAGTTTCTGGGAAATTTCTGGGAAGCACACCTAAAAAAGGTAGACAAAAAATAAAAGATATCTCTTTGTAATGCTTGGATGAGCTGTTATAATAATAGACTCCCTAGAAATCAATCACAAAGAATCGAAGGAGTTAAAGAGTTATGGAACAGACTTTTGCCCTGAGGTAGGTGCAGATTTCTGGTGGCCGAGAACCTGAATTTCAGTGAATCGTGCATTAGTGACAGGACTCAAAACTGAGGCCAGAGCAGAAATAGATATCAACACAACAAGGTAAATGGGAAACAAAAACCAATAAAATTAACAACAACAGCAAAAACTAAATCAAAATCAAAGATATGATATGCAGCACCAATACAACCAAAAGTCAGTTCTATGATATGACTAACAAAGAACAAATCTTTGACAAGAGTAATCAAGGGGGAAAAAAGGGAAGAAGGATCGAAAATACATGAAATGAAGGATGAAAGAGGGACTTAATTAGCGATGCAGCACATCCTAAAGAGACAGTATGAGAATATTATATCAACTTTGCTAGAGTAAATTTACATTGATCAGTGAAATGGGCAAATTTCTAGAAAGATTTCTAAACTTACTTGTTCATGAAGACCTAGAAAATCTGAATCACCTTAGAACTCTCCCAAGAAACTAAAAATATTGTTTTAAAATTTCTCCCAAAGGAAAGCAGCTTGTTCAAATTGTTCTATTGATGCATTCTGCCATGCAATCAGGAACAGATTATTCCACTATTTTAGAGAAGAGAGAAAAAGAAATACTCATTAATATAGATAAAAACTAGCATATCCTTTATACTAAACCACACAGAGTCAGTTTGAAACAGAAAATTATGAGCCAATCTCACATAAAAATTATTAAACTAAGTCAAGGGATATACGAAGACACATTATTAGCAGATCATGATTATTCTATAAAAGTCGAGTTGATTCAACATTAGAAAATTATGAGATTGCTTTGTTATACAAAAGATTAGAGGAAGAAATCAAGGGACATAAACCTACACATCCATGAAGCTCAACAAACTCTAAGTAGGATAAGTACAAAGAGATTCTCACCAAGCACATCATGCCAAACTTGCAAAAGACAGAAACAAAGAGTAAATCTTGAAAATAGCACATGAGAAGCAACTCATCACATATAAGGGATCCTCAAAAAAATTATAAGCTAATTTCTTTTCATAATCATGGAGGCCAACAGGCAGTAAGATGACAAATATAAGAAAGAAGAAAACTGTCAACCAAAAATTCTGTATCTAATAAAATATCCTGCAAAAATGAAGGTGAAATTGATATTTCCAAGTGAAAAAATCAAAGGGAGTTTATCAGCAGTAGTCCAGCCCTAAAAGAAATATTCTGTAAGTATCCTCATAGCTCAATTTGTAAAGAATCTGCCTCTAATGCATGAGACCCGGGTTCGATTCCTGGGTTGGGAAGATCCCCCGAAGAAGGAAATGACAAACCACTCCAGTATTCTTTCCTGGAGAATCCCATGGACACAGGAGCCTGGCAGGCTACAGTCCATAGGGTCGCAAGAGTCAGACACGACTTAGCAACTAAACCTACACCATAAGAAATGTTATAAAGAGTCCCCCAGACTGAAACAAAGAATACTAGACAATAACTCAAGATCATATGAAGCAATAAGGAGCAACAATAAAAAAAACTATACAGCAAACATGATCATAAATAGTAATGCATATTTGACGTGTAACTCTTCTTTTCCCTATATTATTTGGAAGACAAATGCATTAAAGAATAATTATAAATAATCATAAAATTATGTTAAGGAGTGGGAGATAAAGTTATAAAGGAAGAGAGATTTGTATACAACTGAAGGATAGTCTGAACAAACTTTTATCTAACAAGTAATAACCAGTGGAGGGACTTGATCTATCAGTTGGCAAGACTTATTATAAAATATACTATTTAGGACACTGTGGCATTAGTGTGGAAATAATCCTATAGACCAATGGAACAAGAAAGAAATGCCAGAATCAGATCTACACACATTGATGGAAACCTGATATATGAGAGAACTAGAATTGTCAATCAGTGGCAAAAGATAAATTTATCATTAAAATATGCTTGGACAATTGATGATCCATATGGAAAAAAATTGTGTATCTTCAACTATATAATCAATCCCAGATAGATCAAGTACTTGAACTGGAAAAGTAAGAGTAAAAAATTTTAAAGATTAGAGGAAAATATATTTGCCAATGCAGGGTAACAAATAATTTTTAAATCCAGCAGAAAACATAACCCAAAAAGGGAAAGAGTGAAAAAAAGATTGCTACTGTCTAGAATAAATTTTAAAATCTTATGAATTCAAATGAAAAAGTCAAATAGTCCCTTTAAAATGAGAAGAACCTATATCAAAAAGTTTTCCAAAGATGGGTAGACAGTAAACATAGGAAAAAATTTCTTAATGGCAATGACAATCAAGCAATGTGTATTAAAACTACCATGAACTATAATGTTATGTCCAAACAGAATGGTAAAAATTCAGAAACCTGAAAATGCTAGATATCAACAGTACATGGAATAAAGGTTATACACTGCTGATATAGAATGAAGTTGAATAAACTGGTAAAACTACTTTGGGAAACAGTTTGGAGTTGCTTGGTAAAGGTGCATCTGTGCATACCCAGCACTACCATTTCTAGGTGTATATTCTAAAGAAGCTCTTGAATACATGAACATGAGCAAACGTATACAAGAACATTTATGCTGCTTCTGCTGTTGCCAAGTCACGTCAATTATGTCCGACTCTGTGCGACCCCATAAACGGCAGCCCACTAGGCTCCCCCATCCCTGGGATTCTCCAGACAAGAATACTGGAGTGGGTTGCCATTTCCTTCTCCAATGCATGAAAGTGAAAAGTGAAAGTGAAGTGGCTCAGTCGTGTCCAACTTTTAGTGACCCCATGGACTATAGCCTACCAGGCTCCTCCATCCATGGGATTCTCCAGGCAAGAGTACTGGAGTGGGGTGCCATTGCCTTCTTCGAGGAGCATTTATAGTGACACATATTTTGTAATAACAAATCAATCCAAATGTCCAACAGCAGTAGAATAAAAAAATGGAAATGCATTCTTTTTTATTGAGATAAAATTGGTAAATAAAATTGTGTTTCAAGTGTATAACATTGCAATTCAATATTTGCTAGAATGCAGTAGTATACAACAGTGAAACATGAATTCCAGATAAATCAACATAAATATATCTCTAACACTTAATATTGAGTCACAGAGTAATACATTATGATTCTTTTTGTATAAAGTACAAAAGAAGGCTAAACAAAATAGCAGAGATTCAGATTTTTATAAGTATATACACATATGATTTCTACATAGGTTAATACATACACATATATGACAAACTTTAAGAAAAGCAAGGGATTAGTTAACATAATTCGGGATAGTAGTTACCTTCAGGGCAGAGGAAGGGGGCTTCAACTGGGCGGAAATTCACAAAACATAGGCTTTCAAATACAAAGGTAATATCTTATTTCTTAGGCTGAATAACAGCAGTGATCATTTCGTTTTTTGAAAAATGCTACTTTTGTATATTATATCCATTCTTTTAGTATGCTGTATTTCACTATATAAAGTATTATATTCACAATAGACAACACAACACTTTATAGAAGTAAAAAGTAAAAAGGTAAGTCTGAGTAGGAAAAAGGAATCGAGTCTAAATTTAGGAAAATTACTCTGGTGGACATACAGAAGAGAGACATTGATGGTGTCTATTATCTCCATGGAGAAAATGAGGTTCGAACCTGGGCAATGCCAGTCAAGGTCTGATTTAGAAGAGAAATGTTTTGAATGCATCATTGATAGAATAGATAAGAGTATTTGTTTAAATTTTTAATTGAAGGATAATAGCTTTACAATACTGTATTTGTTTCTTATCTTGCATTAATATGAATCAGCCGTATATATATATATATATATATATATATATAATATATATACACACACACACACATATATATCCCCTCCCTCTTGAAGACAAGAGGATATTGATGTGCTTTGTGCCTGACTTAGGATGGTGACAATGATGAAGGAGAACTGTAGGAAAGCTCTATTTGAAGGATGAGAAAAAGAATCAGTTCAGTTCAGTTCAGTCACTCAGTCGTGTCCGACTCTCCGCGACCCCATGAATCACAGCATGCCAGGCCTCCCTGTCCATCACCAACTCCCGGAGTACACTCAAACTCATGTCCACAGAGTCGGTGATGCCATCCAGCCATCTCATTCTCCGTCGTCCCCTTCTCCTCCCGCCCCCAACCTTTCCCAGCATCAGAGTCTTTTCCAGTGAGTCAACTCATCGCATGAGGTGGCCAAAGTATTGGAGTTTCAGCTTTAGCATCAGTCCCTCCAATGAACATCCAGGAGAAAAAGAATAGGAGTAACCAATAGAAAAATAGACCCACCGAAGAACATCCCCAAAGCCAAGTGAGGATTAGGAAGTTAGTTTGGAACAGATAAAGCTCAATCACTGTAGAGTAAGTTCTGAAATCAACTCCTGGTATGTGAAGTACAGGAATATTTTTCTGTATTTGGGTGAAGGGAGAGGGGGTAGAATAGCAGCTCTGAGAAGGACAATAGGGAAAAATTAGAGACAGAAAGATGACTGAACAGCAGTGAGAACCCAGCTGAGATTGGATAGCATGAATCTTTAGGATAGACCTCTGGCACAGTTCATAACCTTGAGTGATCGTCAAGGTTGCAAATATTTTCATGTTCAAAACATACAGATACATATGCAAACACTCGTGCATGTACTCAGTCAAGTTTGGACTAAATAATTTGTTAGAGGTCTATCAAAAACCAGAGACCACAATACAGAGGAGACTCTAAAATCCTTTATAATTAGGCCACATAGTTGCCACGGATATGGGTGGACTCCGGGAGTTGGTGCTGGACAGGGAGGCCTGGCATGCTGCATTTCATGGGGTCACAAAGAGTCGAACATGACTGAGCGACTGAACTGAACTAAGTATTTCCATCTAGGCACAGCTTCTTCAGGATCTGATTGGTCAGAATTTCCAGGAAACGTTTAAAAAGGAAGGTTAGTGGAACAAATCAGAGCCCCCACTGCAGCAGTTAACTCTGAAGCACTAACAGATATTCACCCTCTCCCTGCTTTTCACTTACTTTAGGCTTTCCTCCCCTTTGGTCAGCACTCTGTTGGTCCAGGTGGCTTGACTGGTAGTTTGACCCAGGCCCTCATCTCTGGCCTCTTGTTTCTATGTCGTTCTCAA
Organism: Moschus berezovskii; assembly: GCF_049115385.1. Taxonomy (NCBI): domain Eukaryota; kingdom Metazoa; phylum Chordata; class Mammalia; order Artiodactyla; family Moschidae; genus Moschus; species Moschus berezovskii. Next base: position 85,002,437 of record NC_142461.1, read on the forward strand.
GTCATAGTTATTGTACTTACTCTTTACAAGTACCAATTACAGAGGGCAGGAGAGGCACACATATTTCCCATTGTGTAACACAGCCCCACTTTTTTGAGATAATCATGGTCAGTTATAAGAAGAAGCCAAAGTGATATGACAGTGACTTGTGTTGCATTTTACTCTGATCCTTGATGGAAGCATGCTTATTTGAGAACTAGAGCCTCAAGACCTACAGAGCCCAGTCTTACAGAGACAGCAAGCACAGGCTGATCACGTGGCTTACTAGGAGAGATGAAGAGGAAGATCACTCCTACTTCCACCCCTAAATTCCCAGACCCATCTGTTTTATCTGTTGAGGCCACAGTACCATATAATGGTCTTAATTTCAGTTGCACAGCATGTTCTGAAGGGTAGCACTCCATTGCTTTAGCTTACCATCTCTAAGCCAGCCCCTCAGCTAGACTGTACCTTTAAGAAACCATTCAATACATTCCATGATCTAATACCAGCTGCTGCATCTTATTTACTGCAAAGTGGTCTCTTGGTCCATGGTAATGTTATGCAAGATTGCCTGTCAATAAACCACTCATTGAACCCTCAGTGGGTGGTACTGGCCAAGGACTTCCAAGCAGAAAAGGCAAACCCATACCTGGAGTAGGAAGGGATCCAGTCAAGAGGAAATACTGTAGGAAGAGTCTGATGTAGTCAATATCCAGCAAGTAGCTCGCCGGTGTCCTCAAGGAATATTACTGTATTAGGGTCTGACAATAGTCAGTCATAACAGGAAATTTGAGCTCTTTGAGGATCATAGGGAACTCAGTTCCCTTATAGCATCTCCCACCATGAGCCCCAGCCTGCAAAGGACACTGTACCACTGAGTGTGCATATCATCGCCAGCAATACCTTCCTTATTTCCTTGGTAAACTCAATGTCCTCCAGACCCTTGTGAAGAATTTGGCCCATCAATAGGTTTTTCAGCTTCACGTGGTTAACTCACAGCAGCAGCTTCCTTCTCTGAGTCCTGGGATCCTCTCCTCTACAGTTTCCTCCAAAGGACTATATGGAAGTTCCAGGGCTTCTGCTTCATTTTGTGTGTGTGTGTGTGTGCATGTGTTAGTCCTTCAGTCGTGTCCGACTCTTTGTGAACCTTAGGACTGTAGCCAGCCAGGCTCCTCTGTCCATGGAATTCTCCAGACAAGAATCCTAGAGTGGGTTGCCATTCACTTCTCTAGGGAATATTCCTGACCCAGGGATTGAACCCAGGTCTCCTGCACTGTAGGCAAATTCTTTAACATCTGAGCCATTAGGGAAGCCCATTCATTTATCGCAGAAAAGTGCTATCACTCAACTCCAAAAACAACCTCAGCAGCATGTTAGAACTGTCCTCCAAGCCCTTGCGAGAGTGTTAGATCCTGTGTCATTAGAGAATGCCCTACCTTCTCCCTTGACCAGCATTATCTCCACCTCTATCTGATAATATTGTGATGGTCCATTCTCAGACATACTCTCTGCTTCTTTCTGGAACATGATAATCAAGTCCTGCAAATTGCTATCCTTTTCCCAGTCAGCCTGTGCCTTGATCTGACCAAAGTTATAGATCTAGGGCCGAGAGAGGACTTGAGGGAAGACCTGTGGAGGAGAAACATTGTCTTGTAAGAGACCTCTCTCATTTAAGGGTTCTTCGTGTTCTTCAAGCAAGAAAAGAATCCAACTTCCATCAAGAATTAAGCCACCTCTATAGAATTGTGGGGTTTAGGGAAATAGATTCAGGGTTCTCAAGCACATTTACCCCAAAATCCCTCCCCAGATCCCGTTTGCTTCTTATTAGAGCTTACCTTTGACATGGGACATGTGTCTATTCTGAGAATTCAGACTTCTCCTCAATTCAGCCACTTTTACAATTAAATATAAAGGAACCAAACAATATTTGATCATCAGCTGTGTGTGACCTTCTACCTCAGAAGATGAGAGCCTCAAACATTTACAAGAGGGCCTCTGACTAGCACTGTGCTTTAAACTATTGACTAATAGATCTGAGCCTGTCACTTTCTCTCTTCATTGGATCAATAGCCCTCAGCAATAGCCATCTAGTTCCACAGTCTTTACAATTACTATTTTCCCCTTTCTCTCAAATACCTGAGACTTTGTGCCAATTATTACATCCCTTCTACCTGTACTGTATCCCAGCTTATTACGGATGAAAGTATTCACAATGTCACTGCCACAGTGTAGCTGGGGGGATCGATATCCTCCTTCCAGCAGCTGGGGGGTGGGGGTTGGTAGACATTGCCTGGAATTCAACTTCAGAATCCCATCCCTAAAAATTGCTTTCTAAGACCACATCTGATTTCAACTGCCCTAGGTTAGGTTCCCTGTTGCGTGCTCAGCTCTTTCTGGCTGTAGCCTGCCAGGACTGTGGCCTGCCAGGCTCCTCTGTCCATGGGATTCTCCAGGCAAGAATACTGGAGTGGATTGCCATTTCCTCCTCCAGGGGATCCTCCAGACCCAGGGATCAAACCTGCATCTCCTATGTATCCTGGATTACAGGTTAATTCTTTACCCACTGAGCCATCAGGCAAGCCCTAGGTTCCCTAGAAGCAGAGTCTAAGAAAGGACTTCTTGTTTGGGTTATTTATTGAGTGCTCTTGAAAGATGGGACTAAGGGGTACAGGAGAGGGCAGGGGAAGGAACTAAGAAAGGATGTGGTCTTGGCATGCATTTGTTCCCATAAGAAGTTCTAGAGCACAGGTGGAACCACAGAGTTGGTCAGTTTATGGCAAAAGGATAACACTTCTCTACCCCTGTGTCAGACAGTCATTGTCCATACAGGGGGGGCAGTGTTGGAAATGGGCATGTAGACTTCCTGGTGAGGTGCATGCATGTGTGCTCAGTCGCTTCAGTCGTGTCTGACTCTGTGACCCTATGGACTGTAGCCCACCAGGCTCCTCTGTCTATGGAATTCTCCAGGCAAGAATACTGGAGTAGGTTACCATGCCCTCCTTCAGATCTTCCTGACTCAGGGCTTGAACCCATGTCTTCTGCATCTCTTGCATTGCAAGCAGACTCTTTAATCACTGAGCCACCGGGGAAGCCCTTCCTGGTGATGTAACTTCTGTTAAAGAGCAATTTTGCAGGGAAGGTACAGCTATGAATAGCTATCGGCCTATCCCCACAGGGGTCAGCAAGTGGGAGTATCACAGCATGCAAGGGATCCAACAGCATGGCACAAGCACCATCCACTTAACTACTAAGTCTTAAGATACCTTTAGTGTTACAAACTGCAGTAACTCAGAAGAGTAATTCCATGAAATAAAACCATATATATAAACATATATCTAAAGCCATGCAGTGATGTGCAGGAACCGGCTCCTATAAGCCCACAAGAGTTACTTATTCACAGCTCTTCTCAATTGGGTATTCAGTTATGTCATGTTGGAAGCTTGAAATTGTCCATGGTGGGAGTACTTACACTATGGAAACCAGCGAAAGCTACATACCAGGCTCTTTTTTTATGGGGGGCGGGCAGTGTGGAGAAGGGAGAAGATGATCAAGTCGTTAAACATTTACCGGCACACTGCTGACATAGTGCAAGAATCGCTATTTCCAATTTAAGTATAAAAAAAGATTAAGAAAGAGCAATTAAGTGACAGATTTAGAATTAAAATCTATTTCTCTCTGACTTCATCATATCAGGAATATTAGGCTAACTTAACATACATTTATTGAGTGACAACCATGTGCCAAGCATGGCTGTCACTAAGGCGCATTCTAAACCCACAAAGGAAATGGAATGAAAGTTCACTCTATGGGAAATGGAGAACATGATATCGTGGGAATTTAATTGAATTTCTTCTAGCTATTTTCATGTCTTTGAGATTTTAATAATGTTCTAAAGATTTTTCCCTTTCAATCTGTAATATGAAGATTTTTCAAAATGTAATCTAAATGCCTCAGTTTATGAGATACATATGCAAAAGCACTTTGGAAGTGCAGAAAGCTTAATACAAATGGATGAATTGTTAATGAGAAAATCATTAGAGAAGATACAGCTCTTTTTCAAATGGCTGAAGCAATAGATCCCTTGGAGTGAAGAGGAGGAGGACTTCAAGTGCCCTCCTTAAACTGAGGCAAGGCCACTTTTTCTTATGACTTTCAATGAAGGTGAAACAACTTTTTCAGGCTCTCGTTTTGACAATGATTTTTTAATGTGGTCGGAATTCTTCTGGTCCTGAAGAAAGGAGAAGCTCTTCACTCTTCCAACATTTGCCTCCATCACCTTTTCAGAGCTAGAACTATAATTGTTCTGAAGAAAGTGTTTCAAAACTCAGGCAGCTTCATATCTTTCCATACACATTCAGGGAAAGTTGTTGAGCTCAGGGCCATCATCTTTTTGGATGCTTAGTCATTTGCTGATTTCGAGACTTTCATTTTCAAACCTTTGGTTCCTTGCTTTTCTTCTCTCACATCTTTGACTGTAACTTGCCTTCTCTCTGCCCCACGTATCCTTGCTGTCTCCTCTTACCACTCTTTCTGGCAGAACAATACATCATCAAACATGTCATTGGTCTCCAGTGCTGCAAACATCAATGGCTTTCGAGAGCAAGGATATTCTAATGGAAGAAGAGAAAATAAAAGATGACTTACTCTTACAATAGTGAAAGGTACAATCATAGCATTAGGAATAGTTGTAATACTGGCAAAACTACAGATCTGAGCACCTGACTGACTGGTTCTTAGAGAAAACAAAATATGTATACACACAAACGCTCCCACACAAACACAGAGAGAGGAGAACACATTATTATATACCTATTTCCTAACTGAACAAAGAAAAGGCAACACAATTCTTTAAAGGGCTGTGGGCTGTTTTTTTCTGGGTAAAATTTCAAAAGACTGTTCTCAAAGCATATTGTATATGAGAGACAAGGAAGGTTATAGATGAGAGACAAAGTGAAAAGCAATTCACTTGCTCCAAGAATTTCTGAACAATTTCATCTTGCTGAATTCCACCCATTCACACATGTATTTAGATCCTAACAATGACTGACAGACATTTGGAAAGCAAAAGTAAAATTTGACCCGCAGACAGTTCAAATTTGCCATATGCTTGCTGTCACTGTTAACAGTCTGTAGACCATCCTAATTTATGCTTCAGCAGATTAACCTAATGTATTTTAAAGAATCTGAATACCTGTTTATTTTTTAAATAAAGCATTTTATTTTTCCTTATTATTCATAAATACGACAGCAATGATAAATGAGTAAGGGCAGATTTAAGTAGGTGGAAAGGGGATATAAAGGGGTTTTCCTCCTATAACCTCTCACAAATATTTTCCACTTAAATGATCGCCTTACTGAACAAATTCTCAAAAAATATACATCAGGTGCAATTTTAGAAATAAGTTCTTTCCTTCCACATAGCCTAACAGAATTTTAAAAGGAACTTATTAGTGCTTAAAAATCACTATACTTTAAACGGCATGTGAGTATGTATATGCAAATGACTAATCATATACTTTTTTTAATCTAATATTTGCGTTTTTTCATTTTGTTACTCTTGTGTGTTTAAGCAATCAAATATCCTGTTAACTAGATGCCCTTTCCTTTTCTTTCATGAAACTACATTTCTTAGGCATTACTGTAGATGTAAACTATTTCTGATGGAAAGGGAAAGAATTACTATTACTTGTTTTAAAATACGATACTTCAGTCCAAATCTACTCAGTCTTTCCTCTTTGTGCATTTGAGGGTAGGTCTTCAACTTTCCCAGTTTTAATCAGATAGCCCAGATGGTCTTGCTTATGATAAAAATGTCATTAAGGACTGGATAAATAAAATAATTAAGAGATTTACAAATTAATTTTTAAAGATTCTAGATTTTGAGCTAGGGCTATAGATTGTGTTACATAGGCTTTGTCTCTTTTGCTTTTAACAAAAGTGGTTAATAGTGGTTGGTGTGTGGTAATGCTCAGTACATGAATTTTAATTAGTTATTAACAGTTATATACAAGTTATCATATGTAGTATACTTTTAAAGGTGCCATACTTATGTCAAATATTCTAAAATAATGAAACCCACCATCTAAAACATGCATGGCCATTCATTATTTTACAATAAAATATTTTGTTACTTACATTTGAGCAAACATTACTTTTCAAATATCTCTTCTGACAGTATTTAAAGTATGAAGCATGAACAGAGTAAGTAACTTACAGCAAGTCATAGAAATTACACATGAAAACAGGAAGAAAATGGTTTAATTGCAGCTTGTGTTTGTTGTCACACTGATGGACAAAGCCGGTGGGTCTAGGAGAGACCTGACCTACACCTCACCCAACAACATCCACCTGGCTTTTTTTTCACAGCAAAACCTCCTTGTCCTTTAAATTCTCGAGGTGAGGAGGGTAGGAATGATGCTCCGGATTCATCTGAAGCACCAACAAGACTCTTGGTTCATCTGGAGAAGCGAAGCCCTGGGCAGCTGGCACCCTTCCACAGGGAGCTACAAACACCACTTTGCCACATTGCAAGTTCCCCCAGGCAGCAGATGTCTCATGACTGCCGTGCAGGTCTCCAACTCCACCACACCACCTGGACAGCATATTTAACGTACCGAGGATGCGTTTGTCGCCACTTGGGAAAGATTTTTTAAATTTTATTTCATTTTTCTCTCAACACCTTCCTGATTAGTGAAATTTGGCCTCAGATTGCAAAACTTCGTATTCAAAAATATAAGGGGAAGAATCAAAAGACTCACACTTCTTCCCATCACCCCAATTCCCCACCCCCAAATCATTCTGGGAAAAAAAAAGGCATCCATCTTCCGTATCGTGACAATGCTCTTTTATTCTTTAAAAATGGAATTTTTCACAGAGCAGTTCTGCTTAACCACTACGCAGAAAAGTTATACAACGAACTGTGAGATGGTTCACCCTCCTGCTTGGCTCCAACAGCACCAACTTCAACACGCCTCCACCACAACTTTAAACGGTGGGTGCAATCCTCTTAGAACATTATCTGGAAAACATTCTGACTTTTTCGGCTGCTAAAGTGATACTTACAGTACCGTTGTGTCTGTTTAGTTTAAAAATGAGGTTGATAACGATAATGCTTTTCCTAAGATGATCTTCTACTTTTTAATGATACCCGTAGTTTCCCCCTACATAAATGACTAAATCCTTACAGAATCTCGGTCTTGATTAGCACTCCTGCTAGTAAAATTTCACATACTAAATCAGCACCAGCTGTAGCAAGAAAGAAAGAAAAAGGCAAGTGTAAATGTTCCATATGCCCCACCAAATTGGCATCTGTGTCAGTAACCCTTTTTTTTAAACTATTGTATACATACATTCTCTTAAGTGTTTTGTTCACAGAATACTGCTAACAAAATTCCTCTGTTGGCATCTCAAGGAAAGAGCCTGTCCTTGGTATAATTCAACGGCACAAAATTCAATTTCTCCTTCTCCTCATGTGGTCACAGACACACCTGAGTTCTATGTATATAAGTTGCTTCAAGTTAGTGAACCTTTATTTTGACATCTGTTCCCTGTAATAGGACATGGCAGTGCTCTTATAAAGCTGCTTTACAGTTGAAATTCAATTGGTAGCAATACCAAACAATGTCAGAGAGACAACAGAATTATTTTGGTCACCTGGAAGGTATCTCAGAGACCAGGCTCAAAACAAATAATCCAGAATGTGTTGACAGTAGAAAGCATTTGTGATCACTCTCATGCTGTCACTCTTGTTTTCTTCCCATTATGAAGTGTCTCTTCACAGAACTAAAGATGCATCAGAAGTAATCCCAAAGCAACAGCTGAGATAACATATAATGCCACTTTAGGTGGTTTTCTTATCCATTGGGACCTTACTGTCTGAAATCCAGTAGATATAGTTCTTCAGGAACATATTTAAATCATCAGCATGAATACCACAATAACCATCAGAGAGCTACAAACATAGAAGAGTGTACTAATTAAATGTTTACATACAAAGAGTGTAGGTAGGCTATGACCCAGAGATAGCTGTCTCACAGAGATAGCTCTCTGGAACCTGGTTATCCTGGTGAATGCATGCGTGGTCAGTGGCTTAGTCATATCCGACTCTTTGGGACCCCATGGACTGTAGCCCACCAGGCTTCTCTCTCCATGAGATTTCCCAGGCAAGAATAGTGGAGTGGGTTGTCTTTTCCTTCTCCAGGGGATCTTCCTGACCCAGGGATAGAATCTGAATCTCCTGCATTGGTAGGGGGGTTCTTTTACTGTTGAGCCACCAGAGAAGCCGGTTATCCTGGTAGACCACTGTATAAGGAAGAAAGAATACCCATTTCTTTGTGACACTCATTAATTCCTGATCATGTGTTCTCATAAGGGTTGATATTTTGTGTTGCTCTCATTAACCTCCATGTTTGCCTCTCTGGATTTGACCATAAACTCCTTGAGATAGTTTCTCTATAGTCCCTTATCTGTCTCACTGGAGTAGCAGAATTCAGCAGATACCCAACAAATGTCTGTCTAAATCAAAACGGTTAAGGAATGCTCAAATTTTTGTTAAAATCTAAATGAACTGGTTGATGAACAGTTTACCGATTGGGATCAAGTGATCCAATTACATAAGGACAAAGGAAAATGGATGAAAATTTCTTTTGTTTCCCTGAAGTTTTCCTACTATATAAACTCGCTTTTACCAAATGTTATTATATGGGTATAGAGATTTAGTGAAAGTTACTCTCAATAACTTTTTTATATCAAAGGGTGAAAATCAGAAGGCATTTTGGTGACAAGTTAAAAGTCTCTTGGATTTTCTGAACCAGTTTACCTAAATTCTTAGCAAAACAATTAGAAAAGGGAATGTGGGAAAATTCACAACTACAGTATATTTTGGAAAAACAGTGGAAACAGTGTCAGACTTTATTTTTTTGGGCTCCAAAATCACTGCGGATGCTGATTGCAGCCATGAAATTAAAAGACGCTTACTCCTTGGAAGGAAAGTTATGACCAACCTAGACAGCATATTCAAAAGCAGAGACATTACTTTGCCAACCAAGGTCCGTCTAATCAAGGCTATGGTTTTTCCCGTGGTCATGTATGGATGTGAGAGTTGGACTGTCAAGAAAGCTGATTGCCAAAGAATTGATGCTTTTGAACTGTGGTGCTGGAGAGGACTCTTGAGAGTCCCTTGGACTGCAAGGAGATCCAACCAGTCCATTCTAAAGGAGATCAATCCTGGGTGTTCATTGGAAGGACTGATGCTGAAGCTGAAACTGCAATACTTTGGCCACCTCATGCAATGAGTTGACTCACTGGAAAAGACTCTGATGCTGGGAGGGATTAGGGGCAGGAGGAGGTGGGGACGACAGAGAATGAGATGGCTGGATGGCATCACCAGCTCGATGGACATGAGTTTGAGTGAACTCTGGGAGTTGGTGATGGACAGGGAGACCTGGCATGCTGTGATTCATGGAGTCGCAAAGAGTCAGACACGACTGAGTGACTGAACTGAACTGAACAGTATATTTTGCAGAGTGCTTTTATAAAATATGAAAATTCATTCTCTTAGAAACATGTAACTTCTTTTACAAGACAATGGCTTCTCTTTCTAGTACTGTTGGTAATCCAACAAAGCTGCTAACCTCCTCTTGCGGAAGCTGTGAGTGGAATTCCCATAGTGGCAAGTTTGAATGAGATGATCCAATGTTTATGCACATGAAATTCAACTACACTTACCAACTGTATAGTGATCTTGCAGCTGTTATAATGATTATACTGAACTGATTCTTAAAACACTTGGACATATTATAGTTGACGGTAGCAGTGGTAAAGTCTGTATTTCTGCTAATCTATTGCTTCCAGAAAGTAAGCGCAGTTGTTGATATATCTTTATGTTCCCAAATATCAGCATAGTAATACAGAGTATGTATTTGTTAAATGACTCCTGAATACATGATGCTTTTTGATTAACCGATTTCTTACATGGTTGCCTGCTTATTCTTTAGTCCTAGTCTGTAATTGGCATGTTTATTTTAATACAGTTGCATGGATGATAAATTACACACAGATATGGGATTTCTCCAAATGACAGACAAGTATAAAAATGAACTTGGAGAGTCAATCAATCAAGAATTCCTTCCTGAGAACACTGTGTGTACATGCTGCCCTACGACACTTCATAATGTAGAGTCATAGGCCCTGATGAATAAGAAAAATCACTGATGCAAGTCAGGACAACATCAAGCTGGCATTCTGGTTGCTCTATGCCTGTGTCTCCTTGTTAGATATTTTGAATATCAACTTTGGTTTCTTATTGAAGACAATTTGTGATTGTGCTGTGAAGACACAATGTGATTATCATCTTAAAAGAATTAGGCAATAGAGGAATATGAAAAACAGGGTAGTTTATACAATGCCTACAAGAAGTTTATAGAAAATGGTCGTGTTCACTAGGCAAAGTTCAGGAGGTGATGACATGTGGAATTTTCATTTAGGGCACTGATTTTCAAGGTGGTATCTAGACCAATCCTGTGTATGGACACTGGGGACTGATGTCCATGATTATCATTGCCTTTTATAATTTCATAGGCTTTGCTAACCAAAAGCTATCTCACTCTCTGGAGAAGCATGCCAGGGTACTTTGTGTGGGGTGGCTGCTTCTTAAAAGGCCACAGCCAGGTCACACACTATTTAAAACGCTACTTTATTTAAGACAACTTTCAAGTGTTCCTTCTCCCTTTGCTATCTATGATTGCCCCATTTCAGTTTGCCATAGAACAGCTGTTTCGATATCCAGCATTTATCCGTTCTCCACATGCATCCAGCCCAGAGGGATTGTTAAGCAGATCATTGTTTTAATTCTGGCTAGATTCCAGGTCCCCATTATTAGTGATCCTGTCTTAACATTTACTGTTCAGTTTGGCTCACAGGTGATGTTGATTAAATTGGATATGCCATCTGGGGTGGCTTTTCGTCTGGTAGGCACATTCAAGGCAGAGCATACCTACTGCTTCATTTGGGGCTGAAACTTTACACCTCATGTGATGGCATTCTGGACATGGCTGTGTGCAACCTGGGCTTGAGTCCTGACTTCTCCAGCTAGTAGTTTTTTGAAATTGGGCAATCCACTTCTCGATTTGGGGCTTTGATTTTCTAATGAATAAAACAGAATCATCACTAATTCATTCTTTCACTTAAGTTCCATGTTAATTTTTTAACCATTTACTAGGCAGCCACTATTTGCCTGAGAGGCTGCCAGGTTTGGAAAAATCAGAGATAAGTATAAAGAATATACTGATGTTACAAGTATCATTTACAAAATATCTCTTTATACAATAGAACTGAGCAAAGAGCTATGAAGCCTGGAGGGGAAAACAACAAAATCTATTCCCGAGAATCACAGGATTTCTCAAGAAGGACATAAGCATTGAGTTGCATGCTATAACACAAGAGCTCCAAATTTTGCTTTTGTGCATCTCATCAATGAAAATATTCATGTGAGGATAACACATAACAATTTTATCCCTATGTATTGGGTGAAAATGTCAAACATGTACAATTTTTTTTTAAATTTCATCAGTTAATTTAAGTAAGCAAAGCAAACTTAACTACATGTGCTCCATGCCACCTGGGATTGTTTTGAGAAGCAAATGGCATGATGTGTGAACCGAGTAAAATGCTGGAGAAAGAGCTTTTGAATCTGTGGGTGATGTTGCATGCCCTTCCTATCCCAAGAGACAGTCCAAGGATTGGATTAGAACATGAATGTGAATGAATATTGGAAATATAAAGCATCGATAATAACAAGAACAATAAGAGTTAACACTTATTTCACTCTTACAATATTTGAGGCATCATCCTAAATGTGTTATATGAATTAGCTCATTTATTTCTCCCAACAACCAATATCGTGGGTTATAAAGGTGAGCCATCTAAAGTGTTGATATTGCTTGCACCTTTTCCAACTTACAAAAATCACAATGTCATAGGGTTTGTCCTAGAATTACTTCACTATTTTACAGATGAAGAAATGAGGTACAGATAAAACTACACGATAATTTAAAAAATTGAAAATACAATATATACAGTGTAGCACTGCTTCCATCACATATTTCCCCTTGCTTCCATCCTGTCCCACAGATGTAACTCCTTTTAACATGTGGGATGTGCACTTCTAGTGTATTTTCAAGTTGTAGGAGACTTTGTAGAAACACTGGACAGAATATTATATGTACTGTTCTATATACTGCATATTAGATAAACTAAAAGTATGCTAATTGTTCTGCAACCTGCACTGTTCACTTTACATTCTATCCTGGACAACTTTTTATGATGCGGGTCTACCTTATCTTATTCAAAGTCTGCAGAGTGTTCCGTTACATGGATATATCATGACTTATTTAACCAATTCTTTAATAATGGCTATTGTTATTCAAAATATAGCTATAATTGATGTCACTCTATGTAGATGACCACTTGTATTTTTAGGATAAAGTCACAAAGGTATAATTATTGTGTCAAAGTGTAGATATATTTCACATTTTAATCCATATTACTAGATTGTACCATAGAACATTTATAGCAACATACACTCCCACCAACAATATACGCTAATGTTTACTTCCTAATATTCACCATCATCTTCGGTGTTCTGATAGACGACACAGAATCTGTTAGTGTGTCTGTGACTCTAGATTCTGGAGACTAGGTCATATACAGTGTCATCTTCCCTGGAAATTGGAGACTAGTCAGACAAAGTAGGTTTGACTAGACTGATCTAAGTGGAAACAGCTCTAGTATGGCGACCTACTCTACTGAGGAACTAAGAGTATTGCAACAGGAGTATGGCCTTAAATGGAGGTTTAATATTTTTAACAAAACTGGACCATATCTAGAGTAGACAGATAAATCTAGACACATAATACTCAGAAACACAGTGTAAACCAGCAACAGCCCTATGGGACACATGTCTTCACTCCCCACGTTTTGGTCCTGTGTTCGTGAGTGCCAAGTTTCTGCAGTCATGTCTGACTCTGTGCAACCCTATGAGTGTAGCCCACTAGGCTTCTCTGTCCATGGGATTCTCCAGGCATGAATACTGGAGTAGGTTGCCATGTCCTCTCCCAGGGGATCTTTCTGACCCAGGGACTGTACCCCCATCTCTTAGTCTCCTTCATTGGCAGGCAGGTTCTTTACCATTAGTCCCACCTCTGGCCATAGGCAAAGGCAATTGCCATTAGGACTCCACCTCTGAGTCCTTCACAATTCACTCTCTCTGATCGCCACTCCAAACTCCGTAGAATAGACACATTAAATATAAACTTTTTGCTATCATTGAGCTGCACAGTGGTTTTGCCAGGGAAAAAATGGAATCAAGAAAATACAGAATTTTCATCAGGATGTAATTTTAGAGGAGAGAAGAAAGATGACATCTGATCACAATACTCAAATAGTTTTTAAGAACCACCTCCCAGGGACTTCCCTGGCAATCCAGTGAGTAAGTGGTTAAGACTCCATGCTTCCATTGCAGGGAGTGCGGGTTCAGATCCCTGGTCAGGGAACTAAGATCCCACGTGCCTAACGGCACACAGCGCACCAGGAAAAACAAAGCAAAAAATCCACCTCATTCCAGAATCAAAGATGGGAACAAGTTTGGTTGAAGCCTAAAGCCCTGGAGTGATTTGTGGGTGTGCCTAATGGAAAATAATAATAGTTGATACAGAGAGATCCTGTCCAGAATATTGCTGGTGATGAAGACAAGAGTGATGTCAAGATAGCAACATTCGTCTTGATTTCTTAAGACTGCTAGGCAAATGGAAATCTGTATAATGCTGTATAGAATTTCTTCAATGATATATATTTCAGTAGAAAAAATTTAGATTGTTGTCCAAAATTTTTGACATTTTCCTTGATATAATATTAGTAAGGATGATTAATGCTGGCTACTATAACAAATGAAATTAAAAGATGTTTTATCCTTGGAAGAAAAGCTATGACAAACCTAGAGAGCATATTATAAAGCAGATATTACTTTGCCAACAAATTTCCGTAGAGTCAAAGCTATGGTTTTTCCAGTAGTCATGTTCAGATGTGATAGTTGGACCATAAAGAGGCTGAGTGCTGAAGAATTGATTTTTCAAGATGTGGTGCTGGAGAAGATTCTTGAGAGTCCCTTGGACAGCAAGGAGATCAAACCAGTCAATCCTAAAGGAAACCAACCCTTAATATTCATTGGAAAGACTGTTGCTGAAGCTAAAGCTCCAATATTTTGGCCACCTGATGGGAACAGTCGACTCATTAGAAAAGACTCTGATGTTGGGAAACATTGAGAGCAGGAGGAGAAGGGGGCAACAGAGGATGAGATGGTTGGATGGCATCACTGATTCAATGGACATGAGTTTGAGCAACTCTGGGAGATAGTGAAGGACAGGGAAGCCTGGCATGCTGCAGTCCATGGGGTCATAAAGAGCTGGACAGGATGTAGCGACTGAAAAAACAACAAAAACATTAAAAATAACCCCCAAATCTCAATGGACTAACATAATAAAATTTATTCCTTGCTCACAAAATAGTTAAAAAGGTTTTCTGAGTGCCTCTTTCAAGTGGTGACTATGGGATCCAGGCTCTTTTGTATGACTTCCACACATGATCTCCATTGCTACTACTGAAAGAGAAGAGAACTTGTGAAAGATCACACTGACACTTTTCTGTCCAGTTCTGGAAGTGTTGTATATCATTTCCATCAATATCTAGTTGGCCAGGACCTAGTCACATGATCAGACCTAAAGGAAGCTGGGAAATGGACTATCCCTGCATGCACAGAGGAAATGGGATTAACAAGAATCTAACCAACTAGTCTCTGTCACAGGTACACAACCAAACCCAAGAACTATACTTTTCTTGGTAAATTTATCTGCAATACTCTTTAGAATTTTGGAGAGAAGACTATTTGGCCATATTTCAATGGATTCTCAATACCACATGATTAGGGATGAAATTGTATTTTGGATATGAATGAACTCAGAGACTCATAGATCTAAGACCTGGAACTGATCTTGAGACCTCTTGGTTGAATTCACCTCTTCAGGTAGGTAACAGGTGCTCTCCAAAGATCCTTTTATAATCATTGGAAATTTCTTTAATGATTTTTCTCCAAAGACATTATATTCAGAAATAATTTGTTTACCAAACCACATTTACTGAACAGTAATATTTATTTTTCCCTTGCATTATTAATCAGAAACATAAAACTGCAAGTCAAAAGTTCGGAGCCCAATATGAAGTCTTACACTCAGCTGATGTAAAAAAAGTCAGCCAGAAGCAAAGAACCTGGAGTTCCAGGGAGTCTGTGTGTTATTTCAGTATTGTTGAATGAATTCGGTTCTGTTCAGTCACTCAGTCATGTCTGACTCTTGTGACATGGACTGCAGCATGCCAGGCCACCCTGTCCATCACCAACTCCCGAAGCTTACTCAAACTCATGTCCATTGAGTTGATGATGCTGTCCAACCATCTCATCCTCTGTTGTCCCCTTCTCCTCCCACCTTCAATCTTTCCCAGCATCAGGGTGTTTTCAAATGAGTCAGTTCTTTGCATCAGGTGGCCAAAGTATTGGAGTTTCATCTTCAACAGCAGTCCTTCCAATGAATATTCAGGACTGATTTCCCTTAGGATGGACTGGTTGGATCTCCTTGCTGCCCAAGGGTCTCTCAAGAGTCTTCTCCAATGCTGCAGTTCAAAAGCATCAATTCTTCAGCAATCAGCTATCTTTATAGTCCAACTCTCACATCCATACATGACTACTGGAAAAACCATAGCTTTCACTAGATGGACCTTTGTTGGCAAATGTCTCTTTTAATATGCTGTCTTGGTTGGTCATAACTTTTCTTACAAGGAGCAAGCGTCTTTTAATTTCATGGTTGCAGTCACCACCTGTAGTTATTGAATTAATTGTGTCTCCCAAATTCTGTTGGTGAAGCTCCACTCCAGTGTTCTTGCCTGGAGAATCCCAGGGATAGGGGAGCCTGGTGGGCTGCCATCTATGGGGTCACACAGAGTTGGACATGACTGATGTGACTTAGTAGCAGTAGCAGTAGCAGCAAGGTTACATGAGGTCCTAAGTGTGGGACCCTAATCCTATAAGGCTGGGGTCCTGACAGGAAAAGAAAGAGACACTAGAGATTCTCTGTTCATACACATAAGAGAGTCATGTTGAGACACTGGAAGATACCACTGCTTATAAGCCAGGAAGAAAGGTCTCTTGGGAAACTAGTCCTCCCAGTACCTGGATGTTGGCCTTCCAGTCTCCAGAAAGAACTGCTATTCAAATAACTCAGTGTGTGGCATTTTCTGATGGCTGAATTAGCTGACTAATACAGTCAGTTAAAGGTAAAATTTTCATTGTAATCTCTTGAAAATATACCTCAAATGCTCACTCTGTTCTAGTTAGTTGTGATCAGCAGCAGATGTATTTTCCATCTTTTTATAAATAGCCTTGCTTATGTGGGGAAATATTATCTCAAATTTTATTTCTAGGTGTAACTGTATCAAAAAACCCTAGCTAGAAGAATTAGCTCCTTAAGCATGCACTTACATAAGATTTGGTATTTATTTGTTTGTTGTTTGCTTGTTCTTCACTATACTGTCTCACCTACTAGAGGTTCAAATTCTAGTTTTCATATTCTCTTAGGCAATCATTGTATACAATTACACATTAAATGATGTGAAAACTTTCAACCCAAGTTATCATTTTCAGATTCATGCAGAGAATGAGAAAAGAAATCATGATGATGAAATAAAACATTTAGATCTGCCACCAGGAAATAATTTCCTCATCCTTCTTTCAAACATGAATCAGTACATATAGGTTCAGAAAAGGTGACTGAGGCAACACGCCAGGGTCGTTTTTTCAAAGGCTTGAAACATTATTTTGCAAAGAGGTGCTGGTTATGGATACATGCCACAGCCCTCTCTCCCTCCTATTCCATGTGTGACTCTCATTCTTGCATTTCATGAATCTGCTTCCCTGTGACCATCACAGACTCAAAGAATGTGAAGACTGTTAGAAAGCAGGATTTAGCATCCCTGTTTTAATAATAAATACAAACACACACTTACCCAGTACATTTTACGCCTGCCTGCAACAAAAACAGCTGAACAGATTGTGATGAAATTCAGAGACTGACAGTCTGACAAAAAAATCCCTTTTTGTCTAAAATCTGGCTTCCATAGGTTTTTGCAAATCTAAATATTTGATTTTGCACTGGAAAAGGAGCCAGTCTTATGTACAATTTAT
The DNA here is from genome assembly GCF_049115385.1 of Moschus berezovskii. Taxonomy (NCBI): domain Eukaryota; kingdom Metazoa; phylum Chordata; class Mammalia; order Artiodactyla; family Moschidae; genus Moschus; species Moschus berezovskii. The sequence continues at coordinate 85,019,703 of NC_142461.1, forward strand.
AAAATAAATGTGTAGATACATGTTTTAAAATCTCCAAATTTTGTCAACACATACTGTCCAACTTGAAAGACTTTTCTCCCCCATTTTTTTCCCTATGACTTGGGTGTATTTTTCTCCTGCCTTTTAAGGCTTTAACTATATTTATCTAATAAGAACTCTTTTGCAAACCAGTGTTTCAATAGTGATTTAACACTAGTTTCAGTGTCAAATTGCCCTTTCCACAGCAGGGAGTTTTAAGCCTTGCTGTATTATACTTCCAAGACTCTCAGGAGCTGGAGTTGGGAGATATAATATTTTCTTTGAAGTTTGCCTTTCACTGCACACTGGGATGCAAACAAGCTTCAGTTACTCAGCAGTCAAACAATTCCATCACACAGGGACAAGAGCTAAATATTGTACCAAATTTTCTAATTATGTCTTTGTGATATTTGCTGCACAAAGTTAGGTAAAGGCAAACTAGGATCAATAGAAAACTCTTGTTTAAACAGACATCTGAACCTTGAGATATTTTGTTTATGGCCTCAAAATTCCCCTTCAGCAAGTCATAATTATAATAAAGATAATTTAATTGACAAAAATAAGTTATTTCTGGTAAACTCATATATATGGTAGAGGTACTTATTGTATCAGAGATGTATATAACCAGACTATAGACAAATGTGAAGTTCCAGGTTAAAACACACATATTTTATTCCCATGTACCTTATTATATTGCCTTTTAAGGTTTATATATCATAGCAATTTAGCTGCCTTAGTGGTATTTCTTTAAAGGATTTCTCAATCATTTCATAGGCTGAAAGTTGGACCTTTTCTTTTCATGAGACTTTTTACGTATATGCATCACTCTTTTCTTTCTTATTGAACAATGATAAACTGCCAAGGAGGTATCTCACTGATGAGAGAGAAGTGAAGTGCTGAAGAACATTCCATGACCCAATAAAAAGTATCACAGATTATTCCCTACAGAAGTTGCTGGCAAATCTAAAGGGCAAGTAGAGAAAGGCATGTCCATGGAGGCATCCCAGAGTTCTGAAGAGCTGAGGAACTGAGGAAAACACTTTCTGCTTCATTATAGAAAGTTTGTTTCATTATAAAAATGTAAATATTTCATGCATGCATGCTCAGTTGTGTCCATCTCTTTGGGACCCCATGGGCTCTAGCCTGCAAGGCTCCTCTGTCCATTGAATGTGTTCCAGGCAAGAATACAGGAGTGGGGTTGCCATTTCCTTCTCCAGGGGATCTTCCTGACCCAGAGATCAAATCTGCATCTCTTGCATTAGTAAGCAGATTCTTTACCACTGCACCACCGGTGAAGCCCAGTAAATATATTTCAGTATTGCTCTAAAAGTTAAGTAAGAATTCTGGTGTATTTTGATAGCCATTAATCTGCACTCATCTCACATGCTAGTAAAGTAATGCTCAAAATTCTCCAAGCCAGGCTTCAGCAATACGTGAACCGTGAACTTCCAGATGTTCAAGCAGGTTTCAGAAAAGGCAGAGGCACCAGAGATCAAATTGCCAACATCCACTGGATCTTGGAGAAAGCAAGAGAGTTCAAGAAAAACATGTATTTCTGTTTTATTGACTATGCCAAAGGCTTTGACTGTGTGGATCAAATAAACTGTGGAAAATTCTGAAAGAGATGGGAATGCCAGACCACCTGACCTGCCTCTTGAGAAACCTGTATGCAGGTCAGGAAGCAACAGTTAGAACTGGACATGGAACAACAGACTGGTTCCAGATAGGGAAAGGAGAATACCAAGGTTGTATATTGTCACCCTGCTTATTTAACTTATATGCAGGGTACATCATGAGAAACACTGGGCTGAAAGAAGCACAAGCTGGAATCAAGATTGCCAGGAGAAATATCAATAGCCTCAGATATGTAGATGACACATCCCTTATGGCAGAAAGTGAAGAGGAACTCAAAAGCCTCTTGATGAAAGTGAAAGAGGAGAGTGAAAACGTTGGCTTAAAGCTCAGCATTCAGAAAACCAGTATCATGGCATCTGGTCCCATCACTTCATGGGATATAGATGGGGAAACAGTGGAAACAGTGTCAGGCTTTATTTTTTTGGGCTCCAAAATCACTGTGGATGCTGATTGCAGCCATGAAATTAAAAGATACTTACTCCTTGGAAGGAAAGTTATGACCAACCTAGATAGCATATGAAAAAGCAGAGACATTACTTTGCCAACAAAGGTCCATCTAGTCAAGGCTATGGTTTTTCCAGTGGTCATGTATGGATGTGAGAGTTGGACTGTGAAGAAAGCTGAGTGCCAAAGAATTGATGTGTTTGAACTGTGGTGTTGGAGAAGACTCTTGAGAGTCCCTTGGACTGCAAGGAGATCCAACCAGTCCATCCTAAAGGAGATCAGTCTTGGGTGTTCATTGGAAGGACTGATGCTGAAGCTGAAACTGCAATAATTTGGCCACCTCATGCAAAGAGTTGACTCACTGGAAAAGACTCTGATGCTGGGAGGGATTGGGGGCAGGAGGAGAAGGGGACAACAGAGGATGAGATGACTGGATGGCATCACCGACTCGATGCACATGAGTTCGGGTGAACTCCGGGAGTTGGTGATGGACAGGGAGGCCTGGCGTGCTGTGATTCATGGGGTCGCAAAGAGTGGGACACGACTGAGTGACTGAAGTGAACTGAACTGAAATTTACTATAGGCAGTGGAAAGTATCCTTGTCTTGTCAGTGGGCTGACAGTTTCAGAGTATTAGAGTGTGAAAAGGTGAATGATTAAAAATATACACTAAAATTTGAATTGGAGGTAATCTCTAGGAACTGAGACTTTGAATAATTTTTGTTTTCTTTTTTCTGCTTGCTTATATTTTCTAACATTATAAAAATGAGCAGATATGAATTATATCATCAAAAAAAGCATTCAGTGTAAGCAACCAAGATGTCCTTCAGTAGATGAATGAATAAATAAATTGCAATATATCCAAACAATTGAATATTATTTGCACTAAAAACAAATGAGCTATCAATTTATGAAAAGACATGAAGGAAACTTCAGTGCATATTATTAAGTGAAAGAGGCCAATCTGAAAGGCTACGTATTCTATGATTCCAACCATGTGATTTGTGGAAAAGTCCAAGGAACACAGTAAAAACCAGTGCTTGCCAGGGATTGAGGAGGAGAGAGGGGTGAATAAACAGAGGACAGAGGATATTCAGGGCAATGGAACAAAATGATCCTCTACATGTCTGATACTGTAATGACGTTGATAAAGTATTTGTCTCAACCAAAGAATGTACAATGCCAAGAGTGAGCCCTAAAGGAAACTATGGAGTTAGGCTGATTAGAATGTGTTGGGGCAGGTTCATCAGTTGTACACGAGCACCACTCTGGTGGGGAATGCTGATAACAAGGGAGGCTGTGTGTGGGTGGTGGAGGGGGATACGGGAGCTTTCAGACCTTTTTTTCAATGTTGCTGAGAATCCAACTACTCTTTAAAAAAAAGGAAGTCTTTAAATGTGAAAAAAAAAAAAAACAACTAAAATAATAAAAATGAAGAAATATGTGCTTTTGAGGCAGGAGCTAGATGGTTCTTGGGGAGAGTAGCTGGAGTTGTCCCCTGTAGACAGGTACTCCAAAATAACAGGAGCAAGACAGGAGCTGAGTCCTACCCAGGTAAGAGATAAAAGAGCACAGATTCCTCATTCTTGAGGTCAAGGAGGCCTTCCCAACTACACATGCACAGAAAGGCTCCTTGAAGGTCAAAAAGTGAGGGGACACCACCCACGGTAAATGATGCCAACCTACCCACAGTCCTCGTCATTAGAGGACTAAGAGATGCCTGCACACCCATGGGTGGACCCTGAGACATAACAAATACAGACTCGTGTGTCCATGCTAAAGTCACTTTAGTCATGTCTGACTCTTTGCAACCCTATGAACAGTATAATCTGCCAGGCTTCTCTGTCCGTGGGATTCTCTAGGCAAGAATACCGGAGTGGGTTGCCATGCCCTCCTCCAGGGAATCTTCCAGACCCAGGGATCTAACCCAGTCTCTTTTCTCTCCTGCATTGGTAGGCAGGTTCTTTACCATGAGGACCACCTCAAATATGGACTCAGAACCAGGCAAAGCAAGCTGATTGGCCAAAGGAAACCCAGAAGAAATGCCTCATAAAAGTGACTCAAACCACTGTAAGGGCACCAGTCTCTCTCTCTGAGTCCACCTACGGGTCTATCCACACGTACTCTTTTTCCTCCTAATGAACACTTTACTTGTTTCACTACCCGTCTCTATATGGAAATTCATTTCCACAGAGTTGTGGCCAGGGTCTTGTCACTGGTCACTGATCTTGTGGCTAGATTCAGTGCTCTCACTGCCTCAACCCAATCTCAATCTCTGGCCAGGAACTGAAATCCTGCTTCAAGCTACTGCAGGCTGAGGCCACCTGAGAACACTTTGGACAAATGAGTAAGTATTGTCATGTCCTGTCTCTCAAATCCACTAAACTTAACATAGACCCAATTGTCATCCTCTGTAATACTAATATTATAAGGAAGAGAGGTCAGGTAAATATAGTTAAAGAGCTAATGATGGTGAATAGGTAAATGTTCAAAGTAGTCAACCACACACCATTCAATGTTTATTCACAAAAGTTTAAGATTGTAAAAATATGTATCATTCAAGTCATATTTAAAAGTATTACAGAATGCTCAGAAAACTCATCCTCTAGATGAAACTTCACAAATTAAGTCATTGACCTGCATTGAGTTGAACACCAAGCAAGGTGCCCCTTCTTCTAAAGTAATGAATATTCTTCAAACAGCAAGGGAGCAAGGCTGCTGTTTGATGCTGATGACATTGAAAATTTAGGAGAACGGAAATCCCATCATTTTTCATTTGTATGCAAATTTGTCTGTTCCAGAAATTAACCCCCAGACCCCACGTCAGTTTTCATCTCCAGGAATTTTTTTTTGCCAGCACCACACGGTGTAGGCTTGTCACTATCCTGAGGTCACTAGGCTTCCCCAGTTTAAAAACAACCACCACCCCCCAAAGTCACAATGGCGCTTTGTTTACCCTCATTATTGGAGGATAAAGAGCAGTAGCTGGAGAGGCCTGTTGTAAAATGCACATCTCGAATGGCCGGCCCTGCTGCCAGCAGCATTGAAATGCAAACTGCAGATGATTTTGGCCAAATAGCTCTCATTGACCACTGCTCCCCATCTTAGATGAACCCGCAACAATAGACCAATCCTATTACCCTCCTTTTGAGCCAGATCTTCAACTGTTAAAAAGTTCCTTTGTTAATTCCCACCTTAGACAAATGTCACCATCTACATGTGAAGGGGAGAGAGGTGATTGAGGTTTTTAATTGATGTGGATTTAATTATGCTAATTTAGACAGCTGTAAAGCATTTCAGTATAGCTGCATAATAGGGAGAGCAAATACAGGTGCCCTTCACTGTAGGGGCTTAATTTTTAACCTACGTAGCTTTAAAACAGAAAGGGAGTTCAAAAGCGTGGGCAATTTACAATTTATAGAGGGAGGTCCACCCACGCTCTGAAATGTTTAGCAGGCTCTACATGTACCTAAGAGAGAGTCGAAAGAAACCCTCAATTTTGATTGAAAACTTCAAATTTGTCTCTAACTGTAAGAGGCAATTTTAAATGATGTATAGACTCGATTTGAGATAGCACTAAACTAGAAGCTGGGAATTTAAAAATGAGCTTTATCTTCATCTCTGAAAAAGAAAAATCTCACAATGGAAAGGGTGATAAAAGCTAGCAAGAATGTTAAAAATTTTTGAAGGAAGGGCTTTTGAATTTTTGAACTTTAATGACAAGGTGAATTGACCTCACCATGTATCTGACGACGACTTTCATTACCAGGAACATGACATGACACTTAGAGTCATCAGCGGGAAAACAGTTTTTGTTTAAATTGCTGAATAATCCTATTTTGATTTCTTGGCGTTTTATTTGGAGTGAATGATTCAGCAGACCCTACTGAAGTTATATTGAGTCTTAACCAAGTACGACATAGGATTCTGTTTCAAGGATTAGATGCTCGAGAAACACTATGTAGTTAAATCACTGCTCCAAAGGTGGCCTGGTTTTAAAGGGCGATGTTGGACAGGCTGGTATATAATAGTATGAATGAAGAGGAGGAAGAATCAAGGACATTTTATAGCACTTTTTGTGTGCGTGTGGCTTGTTGAGGAAGGGAGGTCTGAAAACACTCCAGCTCTTCTGTTCTCTTTCTCGTCTGGGTGACTCTTCCTTCAAGGCCCAAGTTGTCCCGTAGATACTGTGTCTCTCCTCCTAGGAGGCCTATTGCATTTCTAGAGGACAAAGAGCTTATCAATGAATCATCTTCCTTTCTCCCGGGCCATTTCCTTCTCAACCTTGTCAGGCTTCTCTTCTGTGCATTTTCCTTTGTCCTACACTAATCAGACATGTAATTAGCTGGCAAAGAAAAGAAGAAAGAAGCAGGGGCATCTGTCCTCTGTTTCACACAGTGGGTGGAGAGTGACCTTTCCAATCCTGCACCAGTTTTTGGTGAAAACACACAGATTTGGACATGCATTTTGACTCAAGATTTTACTAATTCTTCCAATCTTGGATGAGCTGTTTAATTTCCTGACTTCTTTGATTTATCAAATGAATTAATCATTCGTTGTTCATACATTTGTTGACTCTACATATGAGCTGTGGATGAAATGTTTCTACTGTCTGTCCAGCACACCAATAGGTACAAATGGCCCTCGATCTGTTCCTCTCATCATCACCCACAAGGCCTCATGCTTTCTCCACCTCAGGACCCCACCCCTGACTCTGTTTTTCTCTGACCCATAGCTTTTGTTATTATATTTTTATTTACTCATTTAACTTATTTTTGGCTGTGCTCCTCATTGCAGTGACTTCTCTTGTTGTGGAGCACAGGCTCAGTAGTTGTGGTGCGCAGGTTTAGTTGCTCCAAGGCACGTGGAATCTTCCTGGACCAGGGATCAAATCCATGTCTCCTGCACTGGCTGGTGGATGCTTTACTGAGCTACCAGTGAAGCCCAATTCGTAACTTCTTTACTCTTGTTCTTTGGGATACCATCATCTTATTTCTCCACTCTTGGAAAATTTACTCTCTTTCATTTTGTTTTTATTTCCTTCTTTTCTGCTCACTTATTACTGTTTTTTTTTGTTGTTGTTGTTGTTATTTCTCAGAAATTCTTTACCATCTTCCTTTCCTCTCTTTCCTGTTTGGGGTTTTAATAGCAGAGAAGAGAGGAAGTTGTTAAAATGAGGATCTCAAAAGAATGGAGAAAAAATAAATTAACATTTAAGAACCCAAAGCAGCAGCAGTGATAGGACTTCCCTGGCAGTTCAGTGGTTAAGACTCCACAATTCCAATGCAGGGGACTAGGTTCCAACCTTGGTCAGGGAACTAAGATCCCACATGCTGTGTGGTACAGCCAAAATAATAATAATAATAAATAAGAAGAAGAACCCTAGTGATAAAGTTCTGATATCATTTGCCTAAAGGAATTCAAAATAGTGTCAGTTCAGTTCAGTCACTCAGTCGTGTCTGACTCTTTGTGACCCCATGGACAGCAGCACGCCAGGCCTCCCTGTCCATCACCAACTCCCGGAGTTCATTCAAACTCATGTCCATTGAGTCAGTGATACCATCCAACCATCCAAACTCCCGGAGTTTACACAAACTCATGTCCATCGAGTCGGTGATGTCGTCCCCTTCTCCTCCCACCTTCAATCTTTCCCAGCATCAGGGTCTTTTCAAATGAGTCAGTTCTTCACATGAGGTGGCCAAAATCTAATATAAATCCATATAAATTATTTCTTTCTGTCTCTATGCTATAAGCACTAGCTAAAATATGGAAACCAGTCATGTAAAAACAATATAGATAGGCCTGGTGTGCTGCAGTCCATGGGGTCACAGAGTCAAACACAATTTATCAGCTGAACAACAAACAGCAAAAGAAGAGTGTAATTTTTGGAAATTAAAGCAAAAAGGTCAAATGTACTGTTACAAACTTGTGAGCACCACTGAAGAACAGAAGCAGAATATATAATTTCCATTTAATAACAAAAAAATCAAAAACAAGGAAAAACCAATTAATGTAAATAAGAATAGGGAAAAATAGCAAAATGAAACATGGTGAATAGAAATCATAAAGACAATTAAAGTAAATCCTTCTCCCTCTTTGTGCATATATACACATTCTCTTGTTTCTGGTTCTCTGGAAAACCCTGACTAACAGAACATGGTTGAAGGTTCATAAAGGTAGTGACTTTTGGTAAGAAAATGCATTGCATTCAATATTATGAGAGACAATAAGAACTGAAACTAACTAGTTGATCTGAGAAATGAGTGGCAAGACTGAAAATATCTTAAATACATAAACATGAGATAGCTTTGAATTGGCACATTAAATATCAGTCAATTATAAGAAAAATTCTTTTATATCTAAAACTAGAATTTCCAGTGAAATAAAAAAAATAATTAGAATGGCTTAGTATAACTTTTGCTAGAGAAAGAGATGAAAAACTTAGTTTTATTCAGCATCTATTAGACGCCCAGGATTTAGTGTACATAAAATGAGTAGTTAATTATCATTTATTTTCACAATATTCAATTATCACAATATAATTCATCACATCTAATGATCACAATATCCTGCTGGTTAGACCCTGAGTTTTAAGGAGATCAAGTCACTTGCCAATGGCTACTCAGAAAGCAATGGATTACGGGGGCTGGTAAGCCTGAAATCTGCAGAACAGACTGACATACAGGAAGAGTTGATGCTGCGTCTTGAGTCAGAAGGCAGTCTGGAGGTAGAATTCCTTCTTTTTAGGGGGATCTCAGTCATTTCTCTTAAGACTTTCAGCTGATTGGGTGAGGACTACCCATGTTATGAAGGATAATCTGCTTTACTCAAAGTCTGCTGAGTCCAAAAGTAGAAAAGTAGAAAAAATACCCCTAAAAAAATATCTTCACAGGAACATCAGACTTGGTGTTTGACCAAATCTTGGTTGCCAGCCTAGACCAGTTGACATCCACAATTAACCAGCACATCAGGTCATGGCAATTCAATTTGAGATCAGTCCTTTACCTTAAGGCTCCTGTCAGGGCCAAGGTCTCTGAGCTGACCTGAAGATAGCACTCCTCTCCAGGGGCATGACCACCTGCCAGCTGGTCAGTCTCAGAGGCATATAGCTCTGAGGGAGAAAGGAGGCTGAAGAGTGACTGGCTTGTGAGAAGCAGCAAGAGAAGTACCATCAGGGCCACAGAATGTCATGAGGATGCAAAACTCCATAATAAAAACACTGGCCATTAAAGAGACAAAAAAATAACTCGATCTCTAGAGGTACACTCATGATATTTCAGTTTTCAACTGAATCCTAAATGTGCAGTTGTGATTATATTTGAACAATTTTCCAAAATTCTGAGACTTCTGACTGTAAGATTACCATTCTTCCACATTGTCATATATGGTCTTAATCTATTTGGGAGGCTATAACAAAATACCATAGATGGGTAATTTATAAACAAAAGAAATTTGTTTCTCACAGTTCTGGAAGCTAGATGTTCAAGATCAGGGTGCCACCCTGGCCAGGTTCTGGTGAAGGCTTATTTCCTGGTTTGTAGATAGCCGTCTTCCAGCTGCATCCTTACATGTACAAGGGGATACGGAGCTCTCTGGGGTCTCTTATATTGAGACTAATTCCATTCATGAGAGCTCTACTTTTAGGACCAAAGGCCCTCCCTCCTTATACCATTACATAAAGCATTAGGATTTCAATGGACTTCCCCGGTGGCACTAGTGGTAAAGAACCTGCCTGTCAATGTAGGAGACATAAGAGATGTGGTTTCCATCACTGGGTCAGGAACATCCCCGGGAGGAGGGCATGGCAACCCACACCAGTGTTCTTACCTGGAAAATCCCATGGACAGAGGAGCCTGGCGGACTATGGGCCATAGGGTCGCAAAGAGTGGGACATGACTAAAGCGACTTAACAGCAGCATTTCAATATAGGTATTGGTGGGGGTGGGGATGGGGCAGTAGTAGAGCATAAACAAATATTCAGGTCATAGTTAGATCCTTATATAGGGCCAATGACCCAGATTTTCTGGTTGCAGAGCTTGGCTTGCCTGCCTCCTAACCTGGGGCAATTATTTTGACAATTTGAACCCCAGTTTTTGTACCTGTTAAATGAAAATAGTAATATCATCTACTTAAAAGGTTGTAGTGAAAATTAAATAAGACAATCAATATATCTAAAGCAATAAACATCGTGCTTGGCCAATAGTAAGTGTTTCATCAAAGTTAGCTGCTATCAATTTATCCATCTCCTCCATCAGTACCATGCTGAAAAGTTAACCTCTGACCACTACAAATGCCTCTTGTTTTTGATGTTTTTATGATAGGTTTTTAAGTTACGTGTTTGTAAGTTTTTATTTTGTTTCATTTGTTTATCCTGTAACTTTTGGGGTGCCCATTAAAAGGTAAGAACATGTATGTAATGTCTTTTCAACTCCCCATGAAGTCTCACAATTCCTTATGACCTTTGGTAACATTAATAAGTGTTTACTGAGAACATACCATGGTCAGGGTATCACATGGACTGTTCTGTTCACCATCGTGGATGAATGCACTTATCATCAGGAAAACTTTTCATAAAGCTTTTATACAAAGTCTCAGTACTGAAGTAAGAGTGTAATAATATGATTCTGAAAGGCATACATCTGGATGTCTACCTGGGAGGGACGCAGACTTAAGGTTCAGTGAGTCATGTTCAGTTTTCAATGTCTACGGAATGCCTGCTATGTGCATGCAGGACAATCCTTAGCTTCAAAGGTGTTAGAAGATGACTTACCTTAAAGATGTATTCTTTGTTTATTAGCTTTTGTTTGCGGAGGTGATCTATGATTGTAAAGTTTTATTAAATCCTAGCAGCATTCCTGACACTAAACAAACACAGTGAGTTGCTAATCACAGCATGGGTCATTTATTTTCTGTTTTGGGTCACTTCTTTTCTCTATTGAAGGAAAGGAACATGACAGCTCTCTGTTAATAATGCCAAACTCAAAAATCCATTTTCTTTCTAAAATCTGAGTATCATGTCCCTTTAACCACACCTCCTTTTTAAACCTGGCATTCATTTCTGTCCATATTTTTCAAGATCCTACTTAGTAACTAAGACATGCCACCTGAAGGAATCGAGAGGTTAAAGGAAACCTGAGCCATCATCACCAGTTCCTACAAGCAGAGAGTAGACTATGCTTTCAGAGCTGCTATGTACATTTTCCCTAGCCCTCCTTCCTCACAGAACCCGAAGAGCAAAACAATACATCGCCCCATGAATATATTATCAGTACTAACTTGACAGCCTCGCTGTTGACGATACTGGTTGTACTTCATTTCCCTGCTGTAATCCAAAACCAGATCCAGCCCCCCTGGGCCCAGACTGGGGCTGTACAGCAGCTGAAGGGCCAACTGCCAATGGGTCTGGAACAGAGTGTTTCCAGCCTCGGCACCTGACTTCCTGGCTGCCTCCATGTCAGGTCTCATTGGTTGATGTGGCAGCTGTGATTCTGACAACAAGCTTGGTGTTGGGTCAAGTTTTTGTTTGGCTGACTTACTCCCATAGAAGCCATTTTCCTTGACTCACCCTTGATTACTGAAAATTCTCTTTATTACCTTTAAAAATCATGTGATATCCATAAGCAAAAATTGGGATTAACATTTTTGAAAGCATTACCCATGGCTGATTTTTTTTTTCAATGCTGAAATGCAAAAAGTAAAGCTAGAGGCAGCTCAATCCTGTGTTTAGCACAGTGGTGTATCAAATACCATTTGTAACTTCAGAATAAAATGCACAGTTTTTTTCCTTGATCTTAGGAACCTGGATGCAATGATCACCTATGGAAACAGTTTATAGATGCAAAAGTATGTAGTGTTTTGTATATTGGAAAGCTTGTGAGAATCCTCCTTTAAAGACTAAATAATTGTATTCTAATATAAAGAATGTGAAATAAAAACATGTATAACTTTATTGATAAAACAGGGCTTTCATTCAATAGTTATAAGACAGGATACTTGCAAAACTTGGTTATACAAGGGAAAAGATCTCAATGCTGTAGCTTTCTTTATAATCGAACATCATCCTCCCCCCAAACAGACTGAAATAATTAATGTTCAAAGTATAAAAATTCTATATGGTATAACTTATTTATGCTTTGTTAAAAAAAAGGCCAAATTGAATGCCAGCACTTGAGATCTTGAAAGTAATGCCACATGTCTTGATAAAATAATTTTTATTTTATTGATTCTCCTTCTTATATGTTGATATTTTAAAGAACTATATTGTTTTTAGTATACATATTTATAAAATATCTAAATATTAAAGAAATACACAAAGTAGAAAATAAAAGTCTAACCACAGATATTTTAATATGAACAGCTTAATGAATAATCCTTCAATTTTTTTTTGCTATATTCTAATGTATACGGACATAATATTTACCAAATTATTTTGAATACTTCTTAGACTTTTTTTTCATTTCATAATCTCTAAAACTATCTCATTCTTTGCATACACACATAATAGTGGGTAATAAGAATGTTATAGTCAGTCATGTCCAACTCTTTGTGACTTCGTGGACTGTCCATGAAATTTTCCAAGCAAGAATACTGGAGTGGGTTGCTGTGCCCTTCTCCAGGAGCTCTTCCTGACCCAGGGATGGAAGCTATGTCTCTTACGTCTCCGGCATCGGCTGGCGGGTTCTTTACCACTCGTGCCACCTGGGAAGCTCTGTACAATATATATGAATATTAATAGAGTAAGTTCATGGCTTCACAACCAAATGGCTTGACTGAATCTGAATCCTAGCTTCACTGTTAGTAATTCTGTGACTTTAAGTTATTTTCTCTGTAATCCACTTTCTAAACTTATAAGGTGTGATGTTAACAATACCTCCTTGAAATGGTTGTCACGCAGGATGAGGAATTACTGCTTGGTGTTGGTAGACATGCAACCACGACAGTACTGCTACCATAGATGTCTGATATCTTATTATCAATTTCATCTTGATGGACATATAGAGTGATTGCAATTTTTCTTCTCATACATCATGCACTAGTGAACATCCTCCTAAGTAGAATGTTGTATTTCTAAAGAATACATTTTAGAAGCGCAATTTTCTAATCAAAGGCGATATACATTTTTAAATGACAGATATTGTTGCGTAATCATCCCCTAAAAGTAACTATTTACTCTGTGAATAAAAGTGAATGAGAAAAAACTGGGGATCCTGAGAAATATTTTATTAAGACTTGCATCTATGCATCAAAAATTCATAAACCTTTTTATACAAAGAAGTAGGGGATTACTGTAACACAACATAAGTAACACTTGTTTTATATTATCCATAAAAGTCAGAAAGCTTTTTATGCATAATTCTCATGATTTTCGGTTCTGCAAGTCTTTGAGCCCCTCTTTCTCCAGAGAAAGAATTCAGAGCATATTGTCTTCCTATAATCAGTTATTATTTATTAACTGCAGAACATAATATTCCATCAGGCAGCTATTCATAAATATCTACCAATCAGATGTGTAACAAATGCTTACTAAAATTAATAAGTTATGAAACAGAACAATTACGTCATATTCTACAGGTGTGGTAGCAATGTTTCTGAAATCCAGATTGAACATAGCCTGACCACTCCACCACACATTCAGAATTTGAGATGGTTCCAGCTACAGATTTTCTGCAGTTACACCAGAGCCCAAAGAGGAGAAAAAAAAAAAAAAAACCCATACTGAAAGCAGATGCCTCTAATGTCCGGTAATACATGGTATACCTGTGGTGTGAGAGGCTATGTCCTCAAGCGGTGAGCACTGAATATTTTACAGCTTCTGGAAATACTTACACATTTCTTTCTAGTTCTTCATCATATAGCTCATTTGAGGCTTTATCAGGGATCATAACATCTGATGCAATGACAGTAATATCCATCTCTGCGTATCAAAACAGAGTCTGAAAAAAATTTTTTAATAATGAAGAGATCTGACACCACATTAACAGAAAGGTAAAGATAAACATTTATATTGGAGAAGTGGTCTATAGGCAAATGTGTTCTCATATACAGGGCCGCAAATACTGTGTTCTTTACAAAGCTGTATTTGCTCTCTATGGTCTGTGTTGTTTATATGCCCTAACACCTCTGCACATGGAACTTTAAAACATAATAATAATAATATTTAAATATTATCATTGAGACTTTTACCTCACCATTTCTCAAAATAGGTTTGAGAAATGTGGCACTGATATTTTTCAACCTCAAGTGAAATTTTTTTCAGAAAATGGGAATTTGGGAACAAATAAATGAATGCAGGTTTATATTTTAAAAAGAGTCACCCAAGAACAATATTGCTTTATATAGTTTCATACTTAACATGTTTTAAACATAATTAATTTTCTACCTTATCTTAATTTTATTTTTTTACCTTATATTAACTAAAAACTACAATTTGTAAGAATATGAGCCTTCTTTGGAAGTAATGTTCAGTTGGTGTTATTGGTATCATAAGAGTTTTAGAGTATATTATAGAATATTCTGGCACTAGACACTAAATTGAAATTTTAAAGAAAATGTTGGAAATAGCTGTAAGGGGGAAAAAGTAGCCTTTTAAATCTAATTTGTTATGCACCACAGTAGGGTAATGGATGCAATGAAAGTTCTTTTATTGAGTTCCCATGTCCAAAAGGTATTTAGGTAGCAAAGGATGTTAAGCAGACCCCCTGCAATCCACCTTTAACTGAAGATAGCAGGAAATAGGGTATATAGGTCTGTGTACTCCTGGTTTTTATTTCCTCGGGAGAACAGCTCATGCAAAGGACACCTTAGGCTGCTTAGCTGATCACAAAGGGTGCACTAGACACCCTCGCCGGCTGCTTGAATAGCCTGATCAGAAGGGTGGCTGAAACCATACCGGGAGTTCAATCCTTCAGGTGGGTCTTTTCAAATTCCAATAGAGAGAAGTTCCTGGAGAATTGGTAAGGATTTCACTAGTTCCCAGCAGGTTTGAGATCAAAAGCTTTGGTTAAATAAAAGCCTGCTGGGAAATCTTAAAACCTCTTTGTGATGTAACTTTAAAAAGTTAATACAAAGAACCCTTAGACTGAAGCCATAACAGCATGAACAAAGAGTATATCAAAACTGATTCCATTAAGGGAAAGCGGACATACAAATTCACTTAATTTAAAGAGCAATCCAGTTATATTACTGTGTGAGAGAATAGAACTTAGACCATACCATCGAGCCCATTTAGAAGATGTGCTCATTTCTTGTTACATATGCCAGACTTCATTCTTGGTCATTCAGATATGCTTTCTAAACAACTTATATATTAATTTTCTAAAAGGAGAAAGAGTGATGTGCATTTAAACTCATTCCTCAAGAAGATACTTTTAAAACAAATTAAAATTAAACTTGATGGGGACCCATCCGTCAGTTGGTTATCTCTTTTTCATGGTGTCAAACTGCTAATTGCCCATCCTCCTTAAAATAATAAACCTTCAATTGATATTGATTAGTAGATCATTAATGAATGCATTAATTAAAAGGTAATTTTATAATTAACACCAATTCATTTTTTGGCAAGTCACACAGTTTTATTAACTGAAGTCATCAGTTAATATTTTTATGGAAATATTTTACTCTATCAACAACCCCCCAAAAAACCTTTATTTAATTTTAATGTCTGAATTTTGCACTTTGTTTTAAATCTTTCAAGACATTTTCATGTACTCGATGTCTCACATTTTCCCATTAGTCATGTGATATGAGGTCAACAGGTTAAGTATTGTTTTTCTTTTTAATAAATAGGGATACTGAAGTACACTTATAGGACAAATGGCATGCTCTCCACTGCACAGCTATCTAGAGAAGGCTCAGACTAGGACCCATAGCTCCCAATTTCAAGGCTACAAAGTTTTCAATTGAGCAATGTCTCACAGACTTTGGAATGCAATTGCAGCTTATGTTAAAAGAAAAAGTGAGGCATATGAAAAATTTTAAGAGTCTACTTGAGCAAAAACCGATTTGAATTAAGTAGCATTCAATTTTGCAAATAGAAAGTACCTCTGAGGAACTGTACAAAATGAAAGACTTTTGTAGACAGAAGGGAGCAGGAATAGGGTGTTATACTAAGCTAAAAAGTGGGTTGGTTATTGCAAGATTATTTTCCTTTAGGGGATAGCAGGGATCTAGCAGGTTTTCCCATAGTGGCAAAGAACCTGCCTGCCAATTCAGGAGACCCAGGTTCAACCCCTGGGTTGGAAAGATCCCCTGGAGGAGGGCATATCGACCCACTTCAATATTCTTGCCTGGAGAATCACATGGACAGAGGAGCCTGGTGGGCTACAATCCCATTGGGATTGTAGAGTCAGACATGACTGAAGCAACTTAGCACACAGCACTCAGGGATCTAGCAGGCAGATTATGTAACTAATAATCTGGAGATTATTAGTTATTCATAGCTAATATGGAGATTCCTGATGGACTGGTCTAAGATTCCATTTCTAGGAAAGCTGAAACTGTAATTAAGTCTCAGTTTGGTGATACAGTGTTTATCATAAGTGATCACATTTGGAGCGCGTTGTCTTATTTTTAACACACACAGTGGGATTCATCCCAAAGAACTCTTTTCATGTGTGATCACTATGGACCATGAACATCCCAGATTCTCACACTGATAGATGGAGAAACTGATCCTTCTACCGTATTCAGTTTTTCTCTTCTTCACTCCTCTCTTCTTTTATTTCTCTTCCTCAGCTGTTCTTCTGTCTGTGTGTCATCTGATTAATGACTGGAAAATGCAGAAAGGAAAGTGGCAGATTAAGTCAATCTCTGTGGGAAAAGTATAAAAATCTTTGGGGGCAAGTACTCTTTCAATCAACCATCCCAATGATTTTCCCCCCTGCCGGCCTCAACTTTCTGTAGTCTCTTAAAAAATATGAACAAAGATCTCAACTGAGTAGCTCTATTGAAAGCAAACAGTCTTTGAGAGTTCTGTATTCCTACAGTCTCCTCCGAAACAGCTGAGCCAGAAGCCCCACCCATCCAGGTGTGTGATCATATGTTGGCCTGCGTTCAGCTAATGAGTTCCTATTCCTGTCTGTCCTAACAGAATGTTCACTCAGGTAGGTGTTCTACTGAACAATTAGCCCTTTGTGATAAACAAAACAAAACAAAACTCAGGGAAGACATGTTTATTAAATCTTTGATTCCCAAGTATGCTGATGTAAGTGTATTTACATACACATTCTATATGGATTATATATGTGTTCAAACAAATATAGTTCACCTATGAGGTTTTATTAGAATATAAACATTCTGCTCAAACACTAGCTCCATTTTCAGGCAGAACTATGTGAACTAGCGTATCTTGATATCTTGGATATTCAAAGATACCCTAAGACCTCACTATGCCTAAAGTTATTGCTTACTTGTGGAGTGCTTTGAATTTTAAATCCATTCCAATGTATTACTGTCTATTCTCAAATTGGAACTCCAGTCTTGAATTCCAAAAATTCAAAACCCACTACTCTAGCAAATAAATAATTTGAACATTAAATGTATTCTATGAGCACCTGGCATACTGTCACCAAGATTCTGGACTCCAAATAAGTTATTTTAAAAGTATGTGTTATAGAATCAATCTCAAGACATTTACACTTTTGTAGTGGAAAAAGTACCTGCAGAGATAACATACAAATTCATGAACTGTTCAATAATTTCAAATGGACGGCTCCCTCCTCTGTGACCCCACCTAATCTTAAATGTGCCATGCTGTGCTTAGTCACTCAGTCATGTCTGACTTTTTGTGACCCCATGGACTGTACCCCACCAGGCTCCTCTGTTCATGGGGAGTCCTCAGGCAAGAATTGGAGTAGGTTGCCATGCCCTCCTCCAGGGGGTCTTCCCAACCGAGGGATAGAACCCAGGTCTTCCGCATTGCAGGAAGATTCTTTATCATCTGAGCTACCGGGGAAGCCGGTGAATACTGGAGTGGGTAGCCTATCCCTTCTCCAGGGGATTTTCCCAACCCAGGAGTCAAACCAGGATCTCCTGCATTGCCAGTGGATTCTTTATCAGCTTAGCTACCAAGAAGCCCCATATCTTAAATACATCTACTCTAATATAACATTAATGCACCTTATTTCAGGGCTCCCGAAAGCCTGAATTGTGGACCAGTACCAGTCTATGGCCTGTTAGGAACCTGGTCACACTGGTGAGTGGCAGGTGAGTGTCACTCCCCATTGCTCTCATTGCCTCCTGGAACATCCCCACCTCCATCGTCCATAGAAAAATTGTCTTCCAAGAAACCTGTCCCTTGTGCCAAAAAGGTTGGGGATTGCTGTTTTATTTCATGTGAAGTTTCACGTGTCTTTTTCATCAGAGTCAGAGACTCTTATTTATTATTGCTTCTTCACAGTGACTATCACAGAGCACATGATAGGTGCTTAATAAATGTTAACTGAGCTAATTAAAACTAGATGAGCACCTGGAGGACAAGAAGAAACAGATGATTATGTGGTGATTTTTTTTCGGTGTCCAAAACAGAAAAAGCAAAAATTAATATCTAGAATTCTTTTCAAAGGGAAAATAGCTATCTTTTCTGACTGCAAATAATACATCTCACTGGAAAATATTCAAATATCTCAAGATAATTCCTCTATTAGAGAAAATCAGTTTTTATGATTTGGTGTATGTATATATCTCTCAGCTGTTAATCCATGCGCTTACAGGGTTGACTTAAAATATTGGAGTCATAGTATGTACATTTTGTTCAATGACTAGCTAAAAATTTAACGTTATATTTCTGATTCCTTTCCATGATACAAGTGTTTCCCTTTAACTGGCTATGGTAGCCTCTATTTTGTATATTTCATCATGTATTTAATTCTATTGACAGATATTTAGGTTACATTCAATTTTTATTCTTATAAACAGGGCTTCAATAAATATCTTTTAACATCTTTACAAATTCAGATTTATTTTCTTGGCACAAATTCTTAGACATGAAATGGACTTAAAATGTTAAACTATGTTGTTAAATTATTCTAGAAAAAAGGATGTGCCAATTTACACTCCCACCAACTGTGTGTAAGCCATTTTCTCTATAACCTTGCCTGGATATAATTCATTTAAAAAATCTTTGTTAATCTAATAAGGAAAGAAGTTTCATTGGTTATTGTTGTTATTGTTTTTCCATTGTTGTTTTAAATCCTAGACTACTTAGGGACCTTTTAAATAAATCAGTTCTTGATAAATCACACATGGCCCACCCATGAAACATGTTCAGACCAAATTAACTCTCCTCTTCTCCTCAGTTGCGTTCTCTTCTCTTTGCACTAGCACTAAATATGAATCAAAGAAACAGGAAGATCTTCATATTAGGGTAAACATACCTGGGAGAGCTCAAATATATATTTTTGTCATAAATAAAATCTAAAACTGTGTTTGGTTTTTGACTAAATTGTTTTATCATAGTTCCCCTCTATTAATGTGGATAACTGAGTAAATGATAAAATAATTTACGAATTATACAACCCTGTCATAGGAACAAGCTTATAAATCACATCAGTTACTGGTAATAAGACCACCTACCTCTAAGTTTTTTGAAGGCTCTACTGGGATTGGTAACAATTTGACCACAAAGTCTAGAACTCAAGAAGCTGCTGACATGATGTGGCAGTGTGAAAAAGTCTGTGAAACAAGAGCGAGGTGTCTAAGAATATAGCACTCATGACATGAATAAAAACCATCTTATATTTCTACAGTCCCAGTAAGTGTAGATGCCAAACCTTGCCTTGGAAAAAGAAATAGCACCTTTATACCTCAAAGCTTTACAACCTTATCCCAAGGAGTCAACACTGGTCAATACTTCTTGCTCATGAATAATGGTAAGGTCTTTGTGAGACGGTCTTACAGATTACACAAATTTCTTTGTGGACTGGATCAGCTCTTCCTCATAGCTTTCCAGTGAGGGTGAAATCTATATTTTGAAGATTGGTGTGAAGATCTCTAGTCCCACTGGACTCTACAACTCACCACAAAAAGGAGCTGCAGTGAGCTGTCAAGCATGTTCACTGAGAGACAGTAGTTATATTAGTTGTCTATTGCTATACAACAAACCCAAGTTTACCATCTGAGCCATCTGGGAGTGCCAGTGACTTAAACCACACACATTTACTATCTCGCAGTTTCTGAGGGTTTAGATTCTAAGGAGAGCCTAGCAGTGTCCCCAGCTTCAGGGTCTCTCAGGAGGCTATAATCTAGATGTCAACTGGTGCCGCAGTCACGTTAGAGAAGACAGATCTGCCTCAATGCTCACTTTAGCAGTTGCCTGGATTCAGTTCTTCATGGTCTATTGGAATGGTCTCAGCTCCTAGCCAGCCGTTGGTCAAAGGCTGCTCTTGGTCAGATATGGCTCTCCAATGTGGACACTTGGTTCCTCAAAGTCAGCAAGAGAGAGACCCTGCTAGCAAACCAGAAGTCATGGTCTTCTATAACCTAATGACTTTGTTCATATTCTATTCTTTAAAAGCAAGTCACTAGGTTCAAGGCAGGGGAAGGGGTGAATTGTACAAGTTAGTGAATACTGGGAGTCAGGGAGGGCTTCCTGGATATTGTAGTGGTAAAGAACCTGCCTGCCAATGCAACAGACGTAAGAGATGTGGGTTCGATTTCTGGGTTGGGAAGATCCCCTGGAGGAGGGCATGGCAACCCAATCCAATATTTTTGCCAGGAGAATTCCATGGGCAGAGGAGCCTGGCAGGCTGCAGTCCTTGGGGTCACATAGATTTGGAGATGACTGAATTAGCACAGGGAGTCAGGGATCATTGGAGGCTACCTTAGAAGGCTGTCTACCACAGGGGGTGGTTGCTCAGTTAATAATGGGCATAAAGGACACGGGGGAAAAGTGGAAAGGAGAGTGTCAGCAAAGAAGGTGGGAAAGGAATTTCTCAGGAAAAGGCTCACAATAAGTGATACATACACTGTCAACAAACAAAGTTGAATCTGGGAGTGTCTAACCCCCTTGGGAAAATGTGTTAAGTCTCAGGTCAAATCAGTATGTACCATGTCAGACCACTAACTTCTTATATTATGTATTATTGGGGAAAATCAAAATAGCTAAAATGGGTGACAATGGCAAAATAATGGGTAACAGAGAAACACAACCTCAGCCAAGAGGGAAAATATTCCATAACTAACATAAAAAAGGATTGTAATTCTTATTCTCTCAAAATATTGTATCTAACAATTAACATTGAGAAAAGTGAAATTAATGATATTCAAAAAACTCTGTATTAATCTGTATTTATTCTATCTAAACATGCACCCATGCCATTTATTTGTCATTTGTCAAGCTTAAATTTTGAGTTTGTCTTGTCAAGACTGCAGACTTCATGATTATTTAATGTTTGCCTTTATTTTGCACCTGCCACTCACTTTGATAGGATAGTTGGTTCAAGGTAAGGGTATATTGGAGTTTATAAAACAAAATAGAGAAAATACCGTTTACTGACTTATATGGGGAAGGAGGTTTATAATCAGAACTAGGATTTTTATTATAATGGCTGTTCTAGTAAGTTGAGTTAATCAGCTGAGTATTTGCAAGGATGGGTTATGTACATGTTTCTATAATAACAAAAATGAACAGAGATATAGCAGATACATTGTCTTAACAGGTTTTGCTTGGTTTTAGTGCAAAAACTTACTAATTAATGCAAGTGTTGCAATCATTTTTATGACATTCCCTGAAGATGGCACTTTAAGGGTTATGCCATATGCTGATTGACAGCAGCCATAATTCCATACAATGAGACTGTATCATATTGTTTGAAGTGAGGTGATATTCATCTCTTGAAACTGATCAAACATATCATTGCATCAAACAGTATTACAATATAATCACACTGTATGTGGAGACTGCCAAGCCTGATCATCATGTTGTACTCTTTTCCCTTGGACTTCTCTAATAGCACTTGTGACACACCACTGCATCCACATTTTCCTGTAAGAACTCAGAATCTAAGAAAGAGAAAAATCTGCATAAAATCGTGGTTTGGTTATGCTGTGTGAGTGTTCATTTGTCGACTGCTTTAGAATTACAAATTTCCTTCCACAAAGATCTCCCTAAGTATACAAATAAAAACCTGGTAAGGCCAAGATAAAAAGAGAAGATTCCAAACAGGGCAGAAAATAATTCAAATGCCTTTTATTTTTCTTCTATAAACAAGCAAACGTGGAAGACATGTCTTTTGTAAAAAATGCTTTCTAGTGTCAGAAACTTCCAATGGTGTTTTTTCCTAATGTACTGTTTTGCAAAGTCACTTACTTTATGTACTGACTTTGGGGCTATTGCAGCTGCAGATGAAAATTATATTAGAACCTATTCTTCTACTAGTTGTGGTTGCTGCTGATCTTGGAAAAGCAATGCTAGGATGGGCAGAAATAAATGAGGGTGATTTGGCCTCTTAGTGGCATTTTTAGTGGTATGAAATTCTATAACACAGTAGCTTTTAGACTATTAACAGCTGTGATGTAATTTAGGAATTGCCCTTTAATTATCCATCCATCCATCTCTCCATCCATCCATTCAGTAACTTGTAAAAAAGCCACTGGGATACTTTGGGGATTATGTTCAGAATAGTTTACAAACAGGATGCTAGGATGGGAACCATCACCTCTTCACACTGACATTCACTAAGAGATGTGTTACCACTTCTGGTCCTCCAGTGTTGATCTGTGTGGATCTCTGAGAAGTCACCATCCTGTCTGGATCTTATTAGTTTGTCTAAGCCAGCCCTAGCCCTAACCTGTTAGGTTTAACGTCCTTAGACTTCTGGGCTTATAGAAACTATGTGGCTCTTTCAGAGATGCATTGGGATGGCAGGAACACAGAGGCACTCTCTGGTTGGTTACCTGAACACTCACACTGCAAGCCCTCTTCAACTGCTTCCGCATTGTGGTGGGCATAGGTGAGGCTAGAGGTTTCTGGAATTCCCCCAAGATACAAGACCAGAGAGCTCTCTTTTCCCAGATTCTGCTAATCATGGCCATTTCTTCCAGATCAGGTGCAGGAAGAGCAGAGCAAAGACCCTTCTCAGAGACACCACCAGTCTTTAAGCTCTGTGCTTCCCTTCTGACCATTTTCTCCTTTACTTCTCTTTAACTATAGAAACTTCATTTAATATACAGTGAAAAACACTGACTTTTCATCTCTTGGTCCCAAATATTTGGTTTGAGATATTAATATCATGCTTTCAGATCTTTTGGGTATGTCTGATACACAAATGCCCAGAATTTTGAAATTCAAAATCTGAGAACTGTCTTTTCCCCTCTCTTAAGAGCATCCATTGCCTCAGCAAGTAAGGAAAAAAGTCATAGCAGCTGTTAAGTGGCGAAGTGGACACCTTTCTCTCTTTTCTCTCTTGCTTCTTTGTCTCCTACTTCATTAATTTTGTTGTTTGACCTTCCCCCTCCCCTATTTTCTTACGAATTTAGTTGGCTGGGTTTTTTTTTCCCCCCTAGCTTGTTGAATAGAATAGTTAGTACTGAGTTACATTACACATGGCTTTTTGTTTTGTATTTTTTTGCTATTAGATGCTTTAGATTTTGAAACAATCAAAAATTCTTTTTTTCCCCCTCTAGCGAAAAAGCTAGACCTACAGTACAAATATGGACTTTCCATGTGGTGCTAGTGGTAAAGAACCCACCTGAAAATGCAGGAGACATAAGAGACCCAGGTTCAATCTCTGGGTTGGAAAGACCCCTGGAGGAAGGAATGGCAACCCACTCTAGTATTCTTGCCTGGACAGAGGAGCCCTCAGGTTACAACTGGTCTCAAAGAGTCAGACACAACTGAACCCACTTAGCACGCACAATGCAAATAGCTTGTTTTTTCCTGAATACTTCTAGACAGCTGACCAGATGGTGCATTAGCTCCAAACACTTCAATGTGTGTTTTCTACAAATAAGAGTGTCCTCCTACTGACCACAACATAACTAACAAAACCAGGGAATGAATTTTGAGACACTCCTGCTCTTTGGTCCACAGACCACATTCCAGTTTCAACTGATGCTACAATAACTTTTGTAACCAAAGGATCCACTTCAGAAACACACACCTTATTACTTATCATGTCTCTTTAGTCTCCTAGTCTGGAATATTCTTCAGTTTATTCTTGACTTTCAGTCCAGTATTGATATTTTAAAGAGGAGCTCAATTACTTTGCAGAATCATCCCCAGTTTAAGTTTGCCTGAAGTTTCCTCATGATTTGATTCAGATCACAGTATCACAGGAGTGATGCAGTGTTCCTCTCAAAGCATCAAACCAGGCCATGCGTGGTTTCAACAGCTGATGTTCACTGTCACCGCTTGCTAAAAGTGCTGTCCTCCAGGCTCTTCCACCACATACTTTCCCCCTTTTGTGGGGAGGTATTTTGAAAACACACCGAATCCTGTTCTTCATCAAATTTAAATCCTTTTATTCATTCATTTATGTTGGTATGGTCTCTTGGTCTTTTATTTTACTTAATATTGTAAATTCTACAAGTTATTATCACATTACTATCAGTATTTTTAAAAGTTTTTATTTTTTGATGTGGACCATTTTACAAGTCTTTATTTAATTTTTTACAATATTGTTTCTGTTTTATGTTTTGTTTATTTGGCCATGAAGCATGTGGGATATTAGCTCCCCAACCAGGGACTGAACCTGCACCCCCACAAAGTCTTAACCAGTGGACTGTATTAATACTCAAATTATGTCCAATGTGGCTAGTAGGAGCCCATTTAAACTGACCTTTAGGCTCTTTTGATATGTCCCCTATCATTTTTTTAAAACATATTTTTGGTTTATGGTAGACATTTCAGATCTTTGGTTTATGGTAGAAGTTCCAAATTTTTCTTGTAATTTTATTCCTCCTCAGTCCCAGAATCAGCCATTTCTCTAAAAATTCTTTTTTTTCTTTTACTGGAAAATAGTATCTGGAAGTCAAGACTCAAGTGCTGTGTATGTTCATTGTTATTGAAGTGTTGGTGCTTCCAACATGTATACTTATTCGTGTACCACGTATTTACATTGACATTTATTTCTATCTATAGAAATTGAAAACTGTCTCTATAAATTATACATATGCTGAAAACCATGAGCTCATCTTACACTTCCAGTCACATGTTGATTCTAATTTTCTCCCTTTTCCATATATGTAATCTTCTCTAATAATGAGAATACAAGCTTCCATAGTTCTTCAGATGTTGACTTATGTAATAAACCTCACTTTATGCAACCCATCTCCCATCCCTACTATGACGGCCTCCCACACACAGATGCCTCTTCTCCCTGCTTGGGCTCTGACTCCCCTGTGTGGATACCTTCTCACCCTGTTTGGGCTGATTCCTCAGGCTATTTTGCCTGCCACCCTTGACTGGCTATTCTCTTCATCTTGTTTAGATCCTTATATTCTCTTATCTTGCTCTGTCTCAACTAGTGGCTTTGTTGTTGTTTGTTGTGGTTTTAGAAATAAATTATTCAGGAAGGAGAAGGAGAAGCAGTCAAGTTTTTCCATGAAATATTTTCATTATCCTTTTTAATCGAGAGTTGAGTTAGCAGAAAAATAAGAAGAATCCAAGGGCCAAAAGCAAAAAGGAACTAAGAATCCAAGTGGTGACTACAAGAACTAACAAGGCAGTGTAGGAGCTAGGGTGGACTAGGGTGGTGGTCATGACTCAGAAACATAGCAACTTTCATTTCCATACCCAGAAAGGCATAGGAAACAAGGACTTGAAAATTCTGTAGGGAGGTAGGGATAAATCCAGGATCATTTAAGGGCTTCCCCTTCCATAAAATGATAGAGAAGAAATAATCTGCACACTAGCAAAAGAGACCACAAGGAAGCAAGCTATTGAGGCCTCTGTGTGTGTGTTGGGGGGGGGGGGTAGATAGTAAGCCTTTCCAGAGAAAGCGTAATCACAGACATGCACCTCATATGAGCTTCATGTCAACCACATGGCCTGAACATTCCATACTGAGATTCAATGTATTCCAAGCAGAAGCAAATAGTAAAGATTTGGTGTGATAAAACCTCATCACAGGCCACACTTGATGCTTCCAGATGAAGCCTATCAAAAATGGGCTCACCATTCAAAATTACAACACATATAAGGTAACAATCTACCTTGAGAGACACAGGAAAGAGTAAATACAGGAGAATTAAACTCCAAGGAATTTGAGGTAATAGAACTGTAAGACAGAGACTGTAAAAACATAAATTTTAAATGTTTAAAACATTCTAAAAGATGAATAAAGCATTAAAATACATGTCTGTGTCCTAATCTCCTCTTCCTAAGGACATTAGTCATTTTGACCTGGGACTCTACCTAATGACTTCATTTTAACTTAATTACGCTTTAACTCTTTAGCTCCGTATCAGTCACATTCTCAGTTACTGGATTTTAGGACATCAATATAAGAATTTTGAGGGAGACACAATTCAGTCCATAACACTGTGATAAACTGAACCTCACCAACCTCTTTTCTCTTGGCACTTTCCTGTTTCCTCTCTGCTTTCCAGATACTTCTCTGTACTCAGTGACCTATTTCTTGCCTCAAGGACTTTGCAAAGACTGTTACCTTCACTTAGAACACTCCAATCCCCATGTCCCCCAACTTGGTGTAGCCAAAAGCTAGGTTTCAGCTTTAATGTCATTTCCTCAGAGAAACACTTCCTGACTCTAAGATTAGATTAGTTCTCTGTGTTTTGTGTTCTTCACATCACTTTTGTACCACTTCATAATTCTAATTAAATGATTAACTGTATAATTACTGAATTTCCTTGATCCTACAATGTTAGGCATTCTAAAATGCATCATCAATTTTGAAACATTTGTAGGGAGAGGAAAGAAATACTATTCTATTAGTCAGCTATTGCTACAATAATGCTTCACGAAAAACCACTCCAAAATTTAGTGATTTAAAACCATCAGCATTTATTTCTCCCTCATGGGTCTGTGGGCTATTATGATTCACTTTTAGAAACTCAATTTCAGGATTCAGCTCTGGACTCAAACTGCTGGCTCGGTTGAATTCAGGTCTACTTCATATATGTCCATAAGCTCCCCCATTGTATTCTCACAGTGAATGATAGGTAGTCAAGCGAAGGGAACATGCAGCACCTCTTAAAACCTCAGCTTGGAGAGACACACTCTTATCTCCACCCAGTTCTGTTAGTAAAAGCAAGTCATGTGGCCAAGCCCAACATCAGCAGGTTGGGGACAGTACTCTGCCTCCTTTAGTGGGAGATGATGCCAAGTCAATGGAAAAGGAAGTGGGAGACGATGCCAAGTCAATGGAAAAGGTAGTGGGAGACGATGCCAAGTCAATGGAAAAGGACATATATATATATATACTGTATAACCCCAAAACAGGAGGAATTGGGAACAATAACTCAATGTACCATATGTAGCATGAAGAGTATGTACACAAATTTTATTGTTTACCTACAAAAGATTATTCGAATATATTTATTAATACCAAAAAACCCCCACTTTCTTCTGTATTGAGTAAAGCTTCATAGTCAGGGCCCAAAGTATCTTCTGAGTTATTTTTGGTCACCAACCATTACATCCCTCATTCTAGCCATCAGTCTTTTGTATAACCAGGGCTCAGGACTTTGACCTCTTTAACTCTTACGTAAGTTTTAGGCATACAAAAGAAAGACCAGCGTTCTATTTGCACTTCCAATTTGGTTAAACTCAGAATGTACCCCCCAAACATTTCTATCATTGAAAATTAAAAACTTTTCATAACAATCCACAGGAAGTTTTGTTTTGTTTGGGGTTTTTTCCTTACTGCTTATTTATTTTAAAAATGTTATTGAGGTAGCATTGGTTTATAAGTTTCATGTATGCTGCCTTATATTTTTACTTCTGTGCACACAGCAGCGTGCTCACCACCAACGATTGGTTTCCATCTCTCACTATACAGTTGATCCTCTTTATCCAACTCACCGTTCACCCACCTCTTACCCTCTGGTAACCACTACTCTGTTCTCTGCAGCTATGTATTTATTTTTGTTCGACTTGTTCATTTATTTTTGTTTGTTTATTTTTTATATTCCATATATGAGTGAAATCATCTGGTATTTGTCTCTCTTTGACTTATTTCACTTAGCATAATACTCTCAAGGTCCATTCATGTTGTCACAAATGGCATGAGTGCATCTTTTTTTTAATGACTGAGTGGTATTCCATTGTGTATAAATATATGTGTATATATATATTTATGACCAGTGTGGTCTCTTGGCAAAACTCTATTAGCCTTTGCCCTGCTTCATTCCGTGCTCCAAGGCCAAATTTGCCTGTTACCCCAGGTGTTTCTTGACTTCCTACTTTTGCATTCCAGTCCCCTATAATGAAAAGGACATCTTTTTTGGGTGTTAGTTCTAAAAGGTCTTGTAGGTCTTCATAGAACCATTCAACTTCAGCTTCTTCAGCGTTACTGGTTGGGGCATAGACTTATATTACTGTAATATTGAATGGTTTGCCTTGGAAACGAACAGAGATCATTCTTTCATTTTTGAGATTGCATCCAAGTACCGCATTTCGGACTCTTTTGTTGACCATGATGGCTACTCTATTTCTTCTAAGGGATTCCTGCCCACAGTAGTAGATATAATGGTCATCTGAGTTAAATTCACCCATTCCAGTCCATTTTAGTTCACTGATTCCTAGAATATCAACGTTCACTCTTGCCATCTCCTGTTTGACCACTTCCAATTTGCCTTGATTCATGGACCTAACATTCCAGGTTCCTATGCAATATTGCTCTTTACAGCATTGGACCTTGCTTCTACCACCAATCACAACCACAACTGGGTATTGTTTTTGTTTTTGCTCCATCCCTTCATTCTTTCTGGAGTTATTTCTCCACTGATCTCCTGTAGCATATTGGGCACCTACCGACCTGGGGAGTTCCTCTTTCAGTATCCTATAATTTTGCCTTTTCATACTATTCATGGGGTTCTCAAGGCAAGAATACTGAAGTGGTTTGCCATTCCCTTCTCCAGTGGACCGCAATCTGTCAGACCACTCCACCATGACCCACCCATCTTAGGTGGCCCCACACGGCATGGCTTAGTTTCATTGAGTTAGACAAGGCTGTGGTCAGTGTGATCAGATTGGCTAGTTTTCTGTGATTATGATTTCAGTGTGTCTGCCCTCTGACGCCCTCTCACAACACCTACCGTCTTACTTGGGTTTCTCTTACCTTGGACGTGGGGTATCTCTTCATGGCTGCTCCAGCAAAGTGCAGCCGCTGCTCCTGACCTTGAACGTGGAGTAGCTCCTCTCGGCCCTCCTACACCCACGCAGCCACTGCTACTTGGACATGGGGTAGCAAACACCCTCTTCCAACAACACAAGAGAAGACCCTACACATGGACATCACCAGATGGTCAACACCGAAATCAGATTGCTTATATTCTTTGCAGCCAAAGATGGAGAAGCTCTATAAAGTCAGCAAAAACAAGACTGGGAGCTGACTGTGGCTCAGAGCATGAACTCCTTATTGACAAATTCAGACTTAAATTGAAGAAAGTAGGGAAAACTACTAGACCATTCAGTTATGACCTAAATCAAATCCCTTATGATTATACAGTGGAAGTGAGAATAGATTTAAGGGACTAGATCTGATAGACTGGCTGATGAACTATGGACGGAGGTTCATGACATTGTACAGGAGACAGGGATCAAGACCAGCCCCATGGAAAAGAAATGCAAAAAAGCAAAATGGTTGTCTGAGGAGGCCTTACAAATAGCTGTGAAAAGAAGAGAAGCGAAAAGCAAAGGAGAAAAGGAAAGATATAAGAATCTGAATGCAGAGTTCCAAAGAATAACAAGGAGAGATAAGAAAGCCTTCCTCAGCAATCAATGCAAAGAAATAGAGGAAAACAACAGAATGGGAAAGACTAGAGATCTCTTCAAGAAAATTAGAGATACCAAGGGAACATTTCATGCAAAGATGGGCTCGATAAAGGACAGAAATGGTATAGACCTAACAGAAGCAGAAGATATTAAGAAGAGGTGGCAAGAATACACAGAAGAACTGTATAAAAAGATCTCACAACCAAGATAATCACGATGGTGTGATCACTGACCTAGAGCCAGACATCCTGGAATGTGAAGTCAAGTGGACCTTAGAAAGCATCACTACGAACAAAGCTAGTGGAGGTGATGGAATTACAGTGGAGCTATTTCAAATACTGAAAGATGATGCTGTGAAAGTGCTGCACTCAATATGCTAGCAAATTTGGAAAACTCAGCAGTGGCCACAGGACTGGAAAAGGTCAGTCTTCATTCCAATCCCAAAGAAAGGCAATGTCAAAGAATGCTCAAACTACCGCACAATTGCACTCATCTCACACATTAGTAAAGTCATGCTCAAAATTCTCCAAGCCAGGCTTTAGCAATACATGAACCTCGAACTTCCAGATGTTCAAGCTGGTTTTAGAAAAGGCAGAGGAACCAGAGATCAAATTCCCAACATCCACTGGATCATGGAAAAAGTAAGAGAGTTCCAGAAAAACATCTATTTCTGCTTTATTGACTATGCCAAAGCCTTTGACTGTGTGGATCACAATAAACTGTGGAACATTCTGAAAGAGATGGGAATCCCAGACCACCTGACCTGCCTCTTGAGAAACCTGTATGCAGGTCAGGAAGCAACAGTTAGAACTGGTCATGGAACAACAGACTGGTTCCAGATAGAAAAGGGAGTATATCAAGGCTGTATATTGTCACCCTGCTTATTTAACTTCTATGCAGAGTACATCATGAGAAACGCTGGGCTGGAAGAAGCACAAGCTGGAATCAAGATTGCTGGGAGAAATATCAATAACCTCAGATATGCAGATGACGCCACCCTTATGGCAGAAAGTGAAGAGGAACTAAAAAGCCTCTTGATGCAAGTGAAAGAAGAGAGTGAAAAAGTTGGCTTAAAACTCAACATTCAGAAAACAAAGATCATGGCATCTGGTCCCATCACTTCATGGGAAATAGATGGAGAAACAGTGGAAACAGTGTCAGACTTTTTTGGGGGTCTCCAAAATCACTGCAGATGGTGATTGCAGCCATGAAATTAAAAGACACTTACTCCTTGGAAGGAAAGTTATGACCTACCTGGATAGCATATTAAAAAGCAGAGACGTTACTTTGCCAACAAAAGTCCATCTAGTCAAGGCTATGATTTTTCCCGTGTTCATGTATGGATGTGAGAGTCAGACTGTGAAGAAAGCTGAGCGCTGAAGAATTGATGCTTTTGAACTGTGGTGCTGGAGAAGACTCTTGAGAGTCCCTTGGACTGCAAAGAGATCCAACCAGTCCATTCTAAAGGAGTTCAGTCCTAGGTGTTCATTGGAAGGACTGATTCTAAAGCTGAAACTCCAGTATTTTGGCTACCTCATGCGAAGAGTTGACTCATTGGAAAAGACTCTGATGCTGGGAGGGATTGGAGGCCAGAGGAGAAGGGGACGACAGAGAATGAGATGCCTGGATGGCATCACCAACTCGATGGGCATGAGTTTGAGTGAACTCTGGGAGTTGGTGATGGACAGGAAGGCCTGGCGTGCTGCAATTCATGGGGTTGTAAAGAGTCAGACACGACTGAGTGACTGAACTGAACTGATATACATTTATATGTATATATAATATTATAACATCTTTTTATCCATTCTTCCATTGATGGGATTTAGATTGTTTCTATAACCTGGCTGTTGTAAACAATGCCACGATGAACACAGAAGTGCCTATGTGTTTTTTAATTAAGGGCTTCCCTGATGGCTTAGCAGTAAAGAATCTACCTGCAATGCAGGATAGGCAGGAAATGCAGGTTCGATCCCTGCGGGGGAAGATCCCTTGGAGGAGGAAATGGTAACCTGCTCCTGTATTCTCACCTGGACAATCCCATGGACAGAGAAGCCTGGTGGGCCACAATTCAAAGAATCACAAAGAGTTGGACACAATTGAGTGACTGAGAACACATACACATATGTTTTTGAATTAGGCTTTTTTTTTTTTAAATTCTTTGGTAAATACCCAGAAGTGAGACAGCTGGATTATATGGTAGTTTTAATCTTAACTTTTTGAGAAATCTTTATACTGTTCTCCATAATTTTGCTCCGTCCATGGGATTTTCCAGGGAAGAATACTAGAGCCGTTTCCATTTCCTCCTCTAGGGGATCTTCCTGAGCCAGGGATCGAACCCATGTCTCTTGTGTCTCCTGCATTGGCAGGCAGATTCTTTACCACTGCGCCACCTGGCAAACTTTTCTCTGCACAGCCAACCATGTTCATTGCAAAGTTACTTGGAGTGTAAACCTGTGAATTGTCTTTTTTGAAAAGACAATTATATACATTAAATTGTCTTAAATTTAGTAAGAATTCAATTCTGTATGTAAATAACTGAGAGGACATTTGATTAACAAGAAATGCACTGTCACCTGGAGATGCAGTGTCACTCTGCTCAGTAGCTGGGAAGTTTCTTGTACCCCGGATTGAAAGGGTTATCCCTCTGTAACACTGGAGCAGTCATCTGAAATTATGTCTTACTCGGTTGTCCTCGATCCCTCAGAAGTGCAGGAAAGTGACTCAGGTAGGGTGGAAAGTGACATTTTCACCAGGATCTGACTTGGATGCTAGATATGATTGATTTTTTTCTTCTCAGGCTGTAACAATCCTGTGAAATACGATGAGTCATCTTTCCCACCACACAGAGATAGCCTTTTACAGAGAAAACAAACCAGAGGAGGCCCTTAAGACAGAAAGAATGAGAAAGAGAGAGAGACACACACAGACTGAGCCAGATCCCAGGGAACGGCGCCCGAACAAGGGGTTCTCATAAGGTCCAAGATCATCTCCTAAAACTTTTCCACACAGAAGCCAAATTTTATGGCTCATTAATGTGAGGTGATTTCTGCCGCATGTAATCAAATAGAACGCTAGATATTAAAAACAATAACCCACATGAGCAACACCATGGTTACAAAAACACATGATAGTGCAGCAACCGCAAATAATTTCAGAATAACTCAAGCTCTTCATTTTTTTATTTTAACATGAAGGAAACAGAGAACCTTAAAATCCCCCTTTGCCTCCCCCATCCAGCGTTTCACACGCGGCAGCTGCTTCTGCTCCTTTACATCTGTCTTCAAATTCCAGTCTCAAGTCAAGATAACCTCCTCCCCCAAAGTTAACCTTCTGAACTTTTGTTCTCTCTTCCTTTCCCCCCTCTCCTCATGCCTAAAGCTCAGAAGAACTTGTCTGTCAAAGCAGGACTCTCTGAGCTGAACTCACCTCAGAGCAGAAGAAACCATGTTAGCAAATGAAGGAAAATTGGGAATGTCCATGTGTGCCTCATTTGTGTCCCATTGCTCCCCTTTTAAAAATGTAATAAAATGAAAAAAATACATGCATTTATTTTTAAGGTTACATAAATGTGGTTTAACATTTCCTTTTCCTTGCTAAAGCAATGCCTTCCACATACATATTAAATACCTCATAGCACATTAAAAAAAAAGAAATTAATGACTAGATGAATTACTGAATGAACAAGAAAGGAATGTATGAATAAATGTAAAAATATGACATTAGGGATTGGGGGAAATTATTACTAAGAAACTAAAGTCACGGTCAATGAATGCTTGACACCTAGAAGACTAAAAAATACATTTCTAAAACCCAACTCATTCTTTCACATACATAAAAACAGAACAAAAAAGAAAAGAATTTTGAAAGTAGAAGCAAGTCGTGTGTGTGTGTGTGTGTGTGTATAGAAAGCTATCTACAATTTAAATAATCCCAGTGGTAGCTGTAACCAAGTGTATTAATTAGAATTCTTTGCAAGCCACAACAGAGAAGGCAATGGCAATCCACTCCAGTACTTTTGCCTGGAAAATCCCATGGACGGAGGAGCCTGGTAGGCTGCGGTCCATGCGGTCGCTACGAGTCGGACATGACTGAGTGACTTCACTTTCACTTTTCACTTTCACACATTGGAGAAGGAAATGGCAACCCACTCCAGTGTTCTTGCCTGGAGAATCCCAGGGACGGGGGAGCCTGGTGGGCTGCCGTCTATGGGGTCACACAGAGTCGGACACGACTGAAGCGACTTAGCAGTAGCAGCAGCAAACCACAGAGAACAAATATGAATAAATAAGACATAAATGTATTTATTGGGAGAAGTATTTTTTACCCACCAACCTCCATCTCCTTCCTCTCATCTTTGTAAAATATATCCTCGTTTTGTTTGTGTGTCTATTTATCCCTCGCTCATTATGCCTCAGGGTTAGATCCTAACTGAACAGAAGTCATTTCCATCCCTGAAACCAGCTTATGCATATATGATACTGTGAGATGTGTGGGGAATTCTTCTAATGGGTTTCTGAGAAAAGCTTTCCTTAATTGCAGAAAGGGACCCACGTAAGAAAAAAATCCCTTCTCCTGTGTCTGGAAAGAGGGATGTGGTGATGATGTGATGACTAGATTTCTGTAGCTTTCTTGTGAACATAAGAGGGACAGCCAATGAGAAGCTGACCTATCAAGATGAAAGAGTGGGATGATAAAAAACACTGCATCCACAATTCTTGCTCCCAAAATGGTAATTTTCTCAGAGCAACTCACTTGAGCCAGGTTTTTCTATTTTTCTGCAACTGACAGAATCCCAGGGATAGAGAATCATATTAAAGGGAGGCTGGACATTGACTTGGGATTGGTTGGAGCCCCAGAAGCTATGGAGGTTAGGAAGCAGAACCCAACCCAAAAGAGCTACCTTTTGGTGAAAATAGCCAGGTTGGGTTTATACTAGGTCAGATGGACTAGAATTCCAGCATTGTCTTTTTGTTCCTCTATTCAACACAACATCCAATTCCCAAGCCTGATTATATCCAGTAAGAAAGAATTAACTCCTCAAACAGGATTTTAGATTCTAAGAGAAGGTTAGGTAGATGGTGAGCAGCCAAAAATAACGAACATCTACAACATCAACAAATTAAAACTTCTTGTATTATGGGTTTTCTTATTTTTTTTAGTATTCATTCTCAGGGGCTTCCATTTCTCCTAATCATTTTCTGTCCTTATTTCCTGCTTCCATAACATTCTACACATCTATATTTTAAATCATACCTTCTGCACTGTCACTCCTGTCTGCCTTGTCTATGCCTTCATTCCCCAAATGCGGAAATAAATCAAGTAAATTCTGTGTCTCAGAATTTCAGTGGAGTTTTGAAGTTACAGATGGAGATTACATTGACGTATAAGCTGAGAACTGAGTGTAATATACCCCTCTACTAAAAAAAAAATTATAATCAACTATATCCCACCATGAGGACTTTGTTGCTGGATATGTTATCTTTAGGTTCTACTGTATGTCTATCCTGACTATATTCTTTTCCTCTTTCCCATTTTTTTTGCAATTTCCCAAGTTCCTTTAATTTCATAAACAGAATATGTCTCCATCTTGTACTCAAAATCAAGCTTGTAGTCTATATATGCATATCTAAGAGCTCAGTAAAC
Organism: Moschus berezovskii; assembly: GCF_049115385.1. Taxonomy (NCBI): domain Eukaryota; kingdom Metazoa; phylum Chordata; class Mammalia; order Artiodactyla; family Moschidae; genus Moschus; species Moschus berezovskii. The sequence goes on from NC_142461.1 coordinate 85,055,337, forward strand.
AGCTTTTCAATGGTTTATCTACCTCAGATTTGTATCCTTTAAAACACAAAGCACTGGGATGGCTTTGGAATTACTTTTTCATTTATAGAATACAAATTTTCGGAAGTGTTTCTCTCATTACTAATCTCTGTAAGCAGATAGGGAATAATTTAAAGATTTCTCCTTCTCAACTGCACAGAAAAACCTGCAGAGAGGAGCTGGTTTTGTTTTTTGTGCTTTTCTTTTTCTTCTTCCCCATCCTTCTTCGACTTCTCCTTTTCTGTCTTCTCTTTACCCAATACAAGTACTGTCATTTCAACTTATTCTTATGCCCACAATTTAAACGAAGAACAAAGTATGAAAGTCGGCCTAAAGGAAAAGAGGGAAATGGCACCTTGTCATATGACCACTAGTGACAACTCTGCAATGTACTAGCAGTATGATTTTGAGATGCTTATTCTGGAGTTTGGAACTAAAGCTATGGTTTACCTATATCATAAGGATATTAGCAAGACTAAATGAGATGATGGATGAAAAAGTGCATCCTCAACTGTCAAGAACTACCCAAATGTAACGGAATGAATGCCAGATGGTGGATTCCATCACAGAAGAAGGCCCATGAGAACAAAGCTGCTGACTCTGTGTGAGAGAAGGACTTCCTAGGTGGTGCTAGCGGTCAAGAGCCTGCCTGCCAATGCAGGAGACATAAGAGCCTCAGATTTGACCGTTGAGTCTGGAAAAGAGTACTGGCAACCCACTCCAGTACTCTTGCCTGGAGAATCCCATGGACAGAGGAGCCTGCTTGGCTACAAGTCCATTGAGTCACACAGAGGTGGACACCACTGAAGTGACTTAGCAAACAACACACATGTGGCAAAAGGCAGGAGCTCAATCAAAGAGCAAAGAACCCCAGGACTGAGACGTTGGGGTGCCAAGATCAGAGTGAGGCCAAAAACAAGATTTGACTCAAGATGAAGAGCTACTGGAATCCTTTTATTTCTTTTGCACAAACAGATTTGATCTCTGAGGTTGCTTCAGGTCCAAACTTAAAAGAAATCTTACTCTGCTCTTTCTCCTTTATGGTTGAAGGAGCGAAGAGTTAATTACCTTGTTATATGCATCTCTCTTCCAAACTTTCCACATGGCCTTTTTTCTTAATTAGCCATCATATGAAACTAGAAGGATATTTATTATTTATTGTGTGTATTAAATTTTATGTCTTTTCTTCTTAATTTCTAAAATGGGTGAATTTACTACTTTTCATATTTTTCTCCTAAAAAAGCAATGTTTTTGGTTGTTGTTATTGTTGCTTTTATTGTTTGTTTAGTTGTAGTCCTCATCTGACTTTTCTTTGGGTCAGTAATTCTTCATAAGAACAAAATTCTTTTCTTCATAAATGAGAAAAAGCTTCTGGTGTATTTTAGATTAATTGGAATAAGCAAATAGTTTCCCATATGTTTTTCTTATTCTTAATGCTTTTCTTTTTATCATTTACCCAATTTATATATGATACCTATAAATGTCCACTGAGTATTGGTTAAGTTACATGGCTTAAAATCAAGACTGCATAGTAACTTACTAAAGTATATTTTATAAAGTGATTTTGGTCATCAAGTTAATATTACTATACAACGACTCATCTGCATATGTGGTTCATTGCCATGCTACTAAGTCAGTTCTAAAGGGAACATGAAATGCACACCTACATGCCAATTTCAGAATCAATTATATATCTGCTGCAATTCATTAGACTTAGGGATTCCAAATGGTTTATACACTTAAAGACTTGCTTAACTGGTTAAGAATATAACTGCTAGCCAAGGTAATCAGGAGTAAAGTATGTCTCAATAATTCCTCCATTTAAAATCTTCTTTATTTTTACCCCTACAGTAGGTAACATATAATAATACATTATACATAATCTTGTTTATTTTGTGTATGTATGACTTAATTCTAGATTGTAAATGCTTTGAAAGCTTCTTCCCCACCTCCTTGAGTGGATATGGATGTTTCATATAAGTTTCTCTTCAGAATGTTATGCTTGAAGGAATTCCCTGGTGGTTCAGTGATTAGCACTCTGTGCTCTCATTACCAAGGGCTGGGGTTCAGTTCCTGCTCTGGGAACTAAGATCCCGCAAGCTGAGTGGCACGGCCAAAAAAAGTTAGGCATGAATGGAAGAACTGGTTCACAACTATCAATCAAAATTCACTTAAGAGTTTCCCTTAGCTGTTTAATATCTCAATGAATGATGATGATTTTAGTGAGTGTGTCTTATGTTGGTCAAAGCAATTTTGAAAGCTGTTTGATAAGCTTCTTTTATCCCAGTTACAGTTTTTGCTTCTCTCCTCTCTCTTACTCTCTACTTTCTTCAATTTCTCTCCTCTGTATCCCTCACATTTCATTTTGTTTTTATATTCTTTTGTCCTCTTTCCACACTTGAGCAATTATTTAGGAAAAAAAGAGTCTAGAATTTTCCTATTGTAACTCAAAGGAAACCAAGCTTGAGCATATCTTTATGACAGAAAGACCCAGTAGGTTCATTTTGGGGGTGGAAAATCTGACCAGAAAGGTAAAAAAAAAAATCCCAGATTTAAAAAATGTAACAATTAGATTTTTAAAAATGTATATACAGTCAGTTTGTTTACTCAGAAAAAGGACTTTTAATTTTCTTAATTATGTGTAAGTAAATAATCTAGACTGATAGAATTTTAGATGAAGCTGCTAAAACTAAAATGCTTAAGAAAACAGATATTGCTAGATGGAAAAGGAGGCACTGTACACAGCACCTGTTGAAAACTCAACTAAGTAAAGCACTGCTAACACCCCTAGGTAACTGGGAGAGTGTTTTCATATTTCTGCATGTGTTTGCCTATAAAAGCATTTCAAGGTGTAGTTTTCTACTGATTCAACCTTGCTAAAAAAATTAATCAAGGAACCATCATTTGCTAACCACTGTTTTTTATCACAATTTCCAAATCTTTTTCAGGAAATGTGTGTTTTTAGTTCCTCCTTCTTGAGAAAGCTTCCCCCTGACATGAGACTGACCCTAAAGCCACCTCTGAACTTCAACACCATGTCTGCCCTGAAAAGAAGCCTCAGCTGCTGAATTTTTCTAGTTTGCAAAGAAAGGAACTCTGTATTAAACTTGAGTTTGTAACTTAAAAATAAAACCCCAAACCTGCCCATCTACTGCAAATAAATGTATTCCCTTTGTTTCATGGTATGCAATTAGATGCATTTGAAATAAAAGGTAAGTTAAATCAGAAATCTTGGAGACAAGCATGTACTATTTTAAAACAGGGAATGTCAAATGTTGTTTTTCAACGCAGTACCAAGGGGTATTACACAGGTAATTTCTCAGGGCTGATGTTAGCTAATTATTAGCTACCGTACCCTGCCTCCCATTCTAAGTGCATATCTCCTGGCAGAAAGACACAGCTAGGAGTGTTTTGTTTCATTTGTCCTTGGAGTTTTTATCAGCATCAAGAAGGTGGACTGAGCCAAAGTTAGAAGAATTCTGGAGCTAAGCAAAAAGCGACACGTTTAACAGCCCCCATTAATTGGGGCTGTTACATGATTAATTTGAGAAAAACAGAAGAGACCGATTTCTTTACAACTCACAGTTGGATGCAATGCACTAAAAGTAATCCTGTAAATTACATTTTAAATCTTCAACATATTCCAAGCAGATAAAATAGTGGCATGATTGACCAAACTCCTTTAAAAAGTACACATATTACGATGCATCGTAGTTATAAACAGATGGTATTTGGCCTCCTTCCTATTCTCAACATTTGGAATTTCTAAACTATGTGAATTAAACAATAATATTTTATAAACATACAAGGGATTTTGCTCACTGCTTTGTTAACATAGAAATTATACAATGCTGACATTTATTTAAATTTTAAAAAGTAAACAACAGTGTGCATTGAAATAAAGCAAACTAAAATCAACATAGAGAAGTATGTTCTGTGTGCATATTACCTACAATGGCACTGGCCTTTTTAAGGGAAGACATAATGGGTTGAAGAACAAATGGTGGCTTAGATGGGACTAACACTTTGTACTCCAAAGGTTCATTTAACACCTCTCTGTAAACAAGGGATATTTATACCATAATTGGCTATTTGACCATCACTGTTCATTTACAATGTAACCTGCTATTATAGAGTTAAAAGATGTTCCCCTTCATTGGCTCATCAGTTCTCACAGTAGTCAAAGTGTACTCACAGTTTTAAAAGCACTTCCACAAACAGGGATCATTCTGACACTTGTACTCTGAATGAGAAACATTATCATATCAATAAGTAGGTATTTTTTCCTTTGAAGGATATTATTGCCAGATAGATAAGGAAATGTATCAGATCTCAGTGTCATTTCCTGAGATTCCTTTCTAAAATTACAACTTTAACCCTTTGGCCACATTGTGGAAAGGAGATCCATCTGGTGAGTTGATGTACAAAATAGAAGGCACTCGGTTTTCAAACATTCTTCTCAGATGTGCAAAGTTGTGTCGTGATGAATAAATAATGAATCAGATATTTCAATCCGTTTTATGATTTTTGAACGCCCTGATTATCACTGTTTACAGACACCGTTGTCTCTATGCACTTCCCAAATGTTCTTGCTCTGCCTTTCAAGGATGAGCTTGGGTTGGCCACTCTCCCCTACCTCGGTTTACTCCTGGACAGCTCTTTCTCACATTTTAAACAATCAGCCAACCTCTATCTTCAAGTCTACAATTTGAGGCATATTTCAAACCAGATGGGGTAAAATCTTGAGCTATGGATGCCAGTGATGGCCACCAACACTCCAGCTAAGGTTTCTTATCTTTGGTCACTGCAGTGCACCACTTTAGCCTACAATCTCTATTGGTGGGAAAGAAAGAGGAAAGTATGCGATAGCCTAGATGGTCAGAAAAGCAAAGGGGCCTGCTGAAACCACAAACAAGGAGCATTTTTCTCTGACACACACAATCTTAAATGTGTACACACAAATAAATACCTAATGACAAATAACAATACTAGAGGGGAGGAGGTCCATTTAAAAACAAAGACGCCTTCAAATGATGTTTAACGTTTTCCCAAGTTTTTTTGGAAATCAACACGACGCTTCTAAATATTCTTCTACCTAAACACAGCTTAACTTCTCTGTCGCCCCCCCCCCGCCCCTCCCCGCCCCCCCGCTCTCTTTGCTCCGCCTAAATAACCAATTGGTGGTCAGGAGGAGAAAGTTTGCAATCCAGAACACAGGTATGAAGTGAAAAGGAAAGCAACCTTAGGGCTGGCAGTGGGATTAAAATCACAAGTCTGAATATGTGAGAGAGTTGAAGAGGAGTGTTTTAACATTAATAGCCAGAATCTTTGCCGGGAGAATTACAGTGCCCATCCCTACTCCCTTCTCAGTTTTTGCTTCAGTTAAAAATTTTAAAAAGGATAGAGGGAGAGAAATCATTCTCTTTGCTTTCGCTTCATCTTCATCGGATTCTCCCCCTGAGATCTGAGACTGGCCGACTCAAAGGCACCAGTTTCAGTAAAATACTTAAGAGAGGAGCTCTGCCCCTCAGGGCTGCGCCGCCTTCCCGGTGATGCGGAAGGGGGCCGGCCAGCCCGGCACGAAGCAGCCAGGGCAGCCCTGGGCCACCCGCCACGTGTGCGGTGTCAGCATGTGACGGTCGGTGCGCGCGTGCCAGGGTGCGTGCCCGCGTGTGTGCGTGACAGTGTGCGCGCGTTGGGCTGTGCGCGCGCCGGCGTGCGCGTGCCGCGGCTCTGCCCCGGCGGCCGCGCGAGTGAGCGGGAGCGCGGCGGCCGCTCGGGGCTCGCTACGTCCGGTCGCCTGGGGCGCCTCCGGCGGCTTCGGGGCTCCTCTGGCTCTCGGCGCTGGGCTCAAGCGCAGCCGAGCGGACTCGGCGAGGACTCTGCGCCCTCGAAGTCCTCCTGGGCCCCGTCTTCTGGCGCCTAGAGAGGTGTCGAACTACCTCCACGCGCTTTGGACGGGACCCAGCGGGGCATCGAGGGCGAGCGCCGCCGCGAACTGGAGCTCGGGCACACCGGCCCGGGGGAGAAGGTGCGCGGCGAGCGCCCGGAGGCCCCGGACCCTCCCGACCCTTCTCGGTTTCGGAGGCTCCGGCTCGCTGTCCTCCCGACGCTGGGCGCAGGCTCGTCGGCGGCTTGGCGCTGGCGCCCGGGCGCCCGCTTTGGGGCAGGCCAGCGCCGCGTGAGGCCGAGGCCGCGCGCCCCGCCGCCAGCCCTCTGCCCACGGCCCAGCCGGGCCTCGCCAGCCCCTAGCCTGCGGCGCAGGGCGAGATCTGACCGAGGGCGGAAGATCTGAGACGAAGGGAGGGAAGGAGCAAAGAAGTAGCCGGCCCCAGACAGGGAATCCTTAATTACAGATTAAAAGGCGAGCAAAACCGTACACATTTTCCATGTGTCAGCTGACTGCAACGGCAAAAGGAAATCCAGAATGCTGGGTGGGGTCGGGATGTGGGGGATGCCTCTTCTGTCGCCCTCGCCCCACACCGGTTTTATTAACAGGACAAATGTAACATAACCTTAGGTAGTGGAGGACTCTGGATAGGTGGTGCCTGGCGCCCCATCGCAGCCGCTCACTCCTCGGTAGGAGGACCGTTTGCTGATGCACCCAGAGGTCGTGGGACCCTCTATATATTAAAAAAAAGACTAAAACTCCGTTAGAGTACATTTTGTTTCCTAAAAACGTTTTAAAACACATTTTTAAGTGTTAATATTTGACGCTTAAAGTACTGGTTATTCATTATCTTCGAACTAACGGACACGCATACACGTGCACGTTTTGTTTCGCAATTTTATAGATGGCGGGTTTTGTTTTTTCTTCCCTTGCCTGGTATCACAGGATTAGAAATCCATGGGCAAAGTTGAGCCCATAGAAAGCCAGGGAACATAGCTGCAAGCACCAGAGAGCACAAGGTTCTCGATGGTTCTAGACTCTGGAGGGAAAAGGAGAGGTGTATGCGTTGATACATTTTCTCCTATTCATTATGATCGCATAACAATCTCTACTATGTTTCCTGGGATTTAAGATGCCACTTCAACTCCGTGACATCCTAAATCCTTCACTTAGGGTAGGGTGGTGGTCAGAAGCCAAATCCCACTCTGTGACCATCACACATCTCTCGTTCTGGGCCCTCAATTTTTAACACTGAAACTAAAGGGATGACCTTTGAGGATCACCCCGAGCCACCAGGCATTGCACTTTTCCGTATTTTATTCCTCTTGTTGCTGAGTCCGCTTGAGAAATAGAGGTATTTGGCTCTGTTTGTTAGTAATCTGTTTACTGAGCAAAATGATGCAGCAGGTTGGAGGCAGTAAGACCACCTTGCTTAGTCATTTTACCAGCTTTCCTCTTTGTAGGTATTCTCCTATCTTTTATATGTAATTTTTCCACCAGTGCCATTTTCCTTACAGCATTAAAAAAAAAAAATTCAAAGTGCTTTATCATGTGATTCGTTAAGTGATTTGCCCACACCCCAAATAATGCTATTTGCATTCAAGATTAATAGCTGCATATCAGTAATTCTTAAATACTTCCTGATCCATATTTTCACTTTAAATGATTCCAACATTTATTATTGGCCAGACAAACGCCTGTACTGGTAAGTTCGTGGACTGGGTTGCCAGCCAAATGACAGAAGCATTCCACTCAGGGAACGCGATTAAATTTCTGCTCTCCTTGCTTCCACTGTAGAAGGTAGAGAGCCGTCCTTCCTTCCTTATTTGCCACCTTTCCCAGAAGTGGTTGTAGATGAGCAGATTAATAAATTGCTGTAAATCACACTACGTTCCAAGCCTCCCCCACCCTTTTGATACGTATTTAGGAAAATTTTTAAAAATCTCCCCTGAAGCATCCAGTCTTGATTTAGCCACATGCACTCCACATTTTGACTTTCTCTTTCAGTAAAATAAATAAGGTGAAAGAGCAAATTAGGAGTTTTTCTTATAGTTTTCCTGTGTTTGAGAGGATCACCCTGCTGTCGTTTTAGGCCAGTTTTGTTAGTTCGTATTTTTACCACCCACCAAAGAACAGCACAGGATCAAGTTTATATTAATAAATGATGTTCATGACTAGGTTTCTACATGCCAGAGTTATGATTTATTATTTTTAATGGGTGGAGAAAGGAGAGCAGCAATAAAACCAGCCCCTAAGTCATTCAAAATCCTTGGCTTCACACATCTATGTGGTGTTTTTTTTTTTCCCTTTTAAATTTCGTCTAAATTTCCTGTAAGTTCTACTATTATGGACTAATTTTTTTTTTCCATTTACCTGTGTCCATAGCTTCAAACACTATGTTTATTATAGTTAAATTTATGAAAAGCATTATGTTCCCCTTTTCTACTTTCTAAGTGTTTATAACTGTCTCTATTTATCCCCATCCTGCTAAGAATTTCACAATAAAATCCTGTACCAAATAAATTAAAATCTGCATCTTCAGACACCCCAGGAAGAAGGCATTAATCCACTTAGTCAAATATCCAGGCCTCCCCTCTCCATTGCAGCTCTTCTTAATGTAACATTTAGTAATTGCAGCTGGCTCCTTATCCTCGCCTCCCTCCCTTTCATTCTGAATCATATTGGCCTTGTTTAACCTTCATTTCCTTTCCTACCCCCCACATTTGTCCACGTACTTTTTCTTTGACCATGTTTGTCTCTCTTTCTTTTTGCTGCCTGGATTGAAAGCAATAAATAGAGCTTTCTAAGACCTTAATACTTTCAGTTAAAATCACATTCTTCCTCCCTATTCCACTATTAATGCTTTGTACAACTTTTATGCATCCTTTGGTTGTGAAGTTACTGCTCTATATTTTTCTGATTGATCATTAAGTTATGCTGGCTTTTGAGAACTGCCTCCATAATCCTGAAGCAAAGGCTTTTTACTTGGCGTGCTCTTTGCCTTTGGAATGCCTTTCCTGGCAAGGACAGGCATTTTGGTTTGACTATGATTCTTAAGTTACAATTCAAGTCTAATTTGTTCAGTTAGGTTTCTACTCGAAGCAGCTCTGTTTCTCACTGTTAAGTGCTCCATGAGGCTGCTTAGTTAAAGGGTGTGCTGTAAGCTCAAGATGTAATACACTTATATTGTACTTGATTATCAGTTTTCAAAGACAGCTGCATGCTTTGATATCTGTGTAAGGAAATATCAGAAGATAATATACCATTGGTATTTATTACTCTATAATTAAGGATGTGTCAGTGTTTCCCTTTAAAAAATGCTATTTTCAGAAATTCATATCTCAGGCATAAATTTCCCTATGAATTACAGCTTAATACTGTATTAGAAGTATCTTCTTTTAAAATTATTCCTCCTCTTCCTTTTCTTTCTGGGGAAGTAAGTTTCTGGATGTAATTTCTGGGTTATCTATTTGGGATGAGACGAAGCAGGCCCTTGCTGCACAATTAAAGGTGCTTCTGCACTAATGCCACCTGCCCCCTCTGCCCTAGGCCCTTTGCACAGGGCGAGATCGTGGGGACTGCCTTTTGGATAAAGGGCCAGCCTATCTGTTTAACAGATAGAGTCTAGCTGTATGATGTGAAAGGCAAAAAGACTCAGCTGTTCAGAAGCATCACAGGTACCGGAATTCAGAGAGTTTAGGACCAGAAGTCAATTTTTTTGCATTCCTCCACTTCTGGTTGCTTGGACTACAAGTATAGCCAGGCCAGGCAGGAGGAACATGAAATAAATCTATAGCCAAGTACTAGCAACTTCTTCGTCTGTGTTTTTTCTGATAGTAAGAGGAGGAGGGATGGAGAAGGCAATGGCAAGCCACTCCAGTACTCTTGCCTAGAAAATCCCATGGATGGAGGAGCCTGGTAGGCTGCAGTCTGTGGGGTCGCTAAGGGTCGGACACGACTGAGCGACTTCACTTTCACACATTGGAGAAGGAAATGGCAACCCACTCCAGTGTTCTTGCCTGGAGAATCCCAGGGACGAGGGAGCCTGGTGGGCTGCCGTCAGTGGGGTCACACAGAGTCGGACACGACTGAAGTGACTTAGCAGCAGCAGCAGCAGCAAGAGGAGGAGGGAAGGGGGAAAGATGGACAGATAGATATATTCCTCTTCACCTCCTTTAAGGGATGGTCTGGAGAAGGAAATGGCAGCCCACTCCAGTATTCCGGCCTGGGAAATCCCATGGACAGTGGAACCTGGTGGGCTATAGTCCATGGCATTGCAAGTGTCAGACCTGACTTAGTGACTAAACCACCACCAAACCACTATACCACTTGACCAAATAAGTTGACTACAACCTCCTGAAAGAGACTGAAGTCTAGACCTGTGCATGGGACCCAAAGCAACTCAGCCAGGACTCAGCCCTCAGTTTCCTCACATCTAAAATAGGGAGGTTACAAACACAAATGCTTTACCAGGAGGGCCAGGGAAGTTACATGATGTGTAAGTCCTACAAAGTGTTAAGACCACAGGGAGTCGCAAGGGCCTGGGATGGGATGTAGAGACCCAATGCTTCCCTACAGATATAATAATAGTCATAATAAAAAATACTTAAAATATGAGCAAAACTACAGGATCTCTCATGCCCCTTCTTCTACCAACTACGTGTGTGGGCCACCTCCTGCTGCCCTTTGCCTGGTGAGGGGAGAAATAATAGGGAACCAGAGGTCCCAGTGAGTCATCAGCACTGAACTTGGTGCTTCCTGAAAGGCAGGTAGGTTACAATGACACTGTCCTGTGCAGAGACAGGCTTATACAAAGACACAAAACATCCTTCTGTTTCTATAAGGCAGTCTGGCTCCTTCATAAGCCTTAACATGATGCCTTAATTTTCTCACTTGTGAAATGGTGATGGAAACGGTACATTTTCAGATATAAAGGACTTCAAATTCCTGGAGAAAAGTATTACATAAGTATTTCCAGTAGAAATCCCATCTTCCAGCATTCCATCTTGGGTCTGCTATTTAAATGCAATAACTAATATGACAGTATACATTTTAGATTATCTTCTGTTTGCCTGCATGCCAAGTCGCTTTATTCATGTCCAACTTCTGCCACCCTATGGGTTGTAGCCCACCAGGCTCCTCTGTCCATGGGTTTCTCCAGGCAAGAATACTGGAGTAGGATGCTATGCCTTCCTCCAGGGAATCTTCTCGACCCAGGAATCGAAGCTGCATCTCTTCCGACTCCTGCATTGCAGGTGGATTCTTTACTGCTGAGCCACCAGGGGAAGTACCAGATTATCTCTTAGGAAACATCAGTTCTTTGTTTATCTGTTTATGGAAACCATGAAGAACCTGTCCTAGGGTTGAAAGTCATTACCACAGAGATATGGGAGAGAAAAAGGAATCACTAAGGTGGTGCTAGGTGCTGGGAGGACCCCAGAAGGCACTGACCCCCAAATTCCAAATTAGGAAAATGGGCCACAGGATGTGGGGATTCTGAAGTCATACGTAACTCACATGCAGCTAGGGCGTCCCAAAGATACTTGGAGGATGCCTTTTCATGGGATGACGACAATGAAAGTCTTTGTCTTAAAGAGGAAAGGGAACAGGTAACAGTGCAGGAAGTGGGCAGAGCGGTTAGCAGCTCAGACAGCTCTGTGCCCTACCACAAAGCTCTGAATTTTTCAAGATTAAAAAGACCAGCTCGTGTAACAACTTCCTCCATCTTCCTCTCTTGACTCTTCAAAAAGGAGTTTCTGGAGCCCTAGTTATCCATTTTCTATTTGTAATGCCACACACATTAGTCAGAAACGGTGATCATTAGCCCCAGGAAAAAGGAACCCACAGACAGTCAAGTTCAGCTTCCTTCGTAGTTTGGGTTGTTTCAGGGTCAGGGTTAAGTGCTTGGCTCCCAGTAAGCCAAGGAAAGTCTTTTCATGCAAAACTGGTGGTGAGGGCAGTTTCTTTTACTGTTTAAAAGAAAACGGTTTTCTGACTCCATCCAACTGAGAAACGTTAAGAATGGCGTGGTAGCAGAGTATTATAGCTCCTATATTACACATGGTAACCAAAATATCTACAGCTCCTATCAAAATGTAGATCCAATAGTAACATTTAAGACATACAAAAAGTCATAAAGGGTAGAAATAAGACTTCGTGTGCTATGACCCAGCTTAAGAAATAGACCATTTCTTAAGGTTCTGCACCTTTCCCAGTTATGTGTCTAATCTTCCTACCATCTCTCCTCTGACTTAACCATAATTGTAAATTTGGTGCTAATTCCCAAGTTTTCTGTTATACTTTAAGCACACAGGTACATATCTTTGAGCATCCTGTAGAATCGTTTACATAGTTTAAAAACTTTCCCAAGAACATTTTAATGAATAATTGTGAGGGGAGGGCACATTACAGCAGCACGAGTCGTTGTTCATCTCAATTCACATTTTAAAATGAAACTTGTTTTCCAGTTTTCCACTGAAACAGAAAGGCACTTAAGCACCTGTCAATAGTCAATAGAAGAATAAAACTCATAGAATATGTCAACGTTAAAATACAGCATGGACTCTCATTTGAAAACTGATTCTCTCATTCACAGAAAGTATCTTCAGACTGAAATGAAAAATTTTTTTGTGGCTCATAATATTTCTGGGTAGCAGATGCTTTCTCAAAAACAGATTTTACTTTTAAAAATATCAAATATAATTAACACCTTCAACATAAAATGAAATCTTTGCTTCCAGATGCATTTCAAGGTGTTGAAGTGAATTTGTGCAGCCCTCTATGGCTGAGTTTTCACTGACTTACTGATTGCGCTGCCATCTTTATGTGGCAAGTCTGAAGAACTGAGAGCCGGAGCAGGACATTTAAACTGAACCATACCTGAAGGATGGAGAAGGAAATGGCAACCCACTCCAGTGTTCTTGCCTGGAGAATCCCAGGGACGGGGGAGCCTGGTTGGCTGCCGTCTATGGGGTCGCACAGAGTCGGACACGACTGAAGTGACGCAGCAGCAGCATACCTGAAGGGTGCTTGTTAAACCAGGTGCATTTGGGGAAAGGTCTTTTGATCTATTCCCGATTAACCGGGTGTAAATAAGTATATTAAGAACTAGGTGCTCTTCTGTTTATTACAGAAACACCTTGCCAGAAACACAGGTTAGGTAAATTCGGGACAAGCATCCAGAACACTGTGTCTGGGTTGATAATGAGCAGACTTTTAAAGACATTTAAGATTAAAATCAGTTTAATGATTAATCTAAAAGAGAATAAAATGAACAGAATTGAATGTTTAAAAAAAAACACAAAAATTTTCAACATCCATACTCAAAATAAGAAATAATGGGAGTGTCTGCTCTCTTTAGTGAAAGTGAAGAAAGCAGGGGGCTTCCCAGGTGGCGCTAGTGGTAAAGAACTCACCAGCCAGTGCAGGAGACTTGAGAGAGGAGTGTTCAATCCCTGCTTGGGTCGGGAAGATACCCTGGAGGAGGACAAGGAAACCCACTCCAGTATTCTCGTCCAGAGAATCTCATGGACAGAGGAGCCTAGAGGGCTACAGTCCACAGGGTTGCAGAGAGTTAGACATGATTGAAACGACTTAGCACAGCACAGCACAAGGAAAGCAGGAAGTAAAGAGTAGGCTTGTACTGTCGATTTTCCTCAACAAAATATGGGTTAACTGAATAGCCCTCCATGCCACCATATCATGGCTGTTGAGAAGCACACATGCACACACACACACATATACACTTAATTCAAATGTTACAAATTATACATTTACAAGACTTTTTATTGCTTATTTGCACTAATACCAAATCCAACAGTATAGTTTTAAGAAGTGACCACCTCATTGCAAATTTTTATTCCACAAGTAATGCTGGCACAGCTAAAGCCAAAATTTGATTTGAGTTTATGGGTGTAGAAAAACATCCTTGTACACAGGGAACTTGCAATATTGTGTTTGCCAAAATCAGGCAAATATTTAAGTGTTTCAGACGCACTATCTGAATGGTAATTAATATTGTTTTCCCATGAATTAATGAGAAAAGTATATATGGATAGTTATGCATATAATACATGATTCACTATGAAATGTGAGCTCATCATTTTCAGGATAGTAGGACAAAACAAAGTAAGCACTGTCTCTTGGCTGTGAGAGTATAATATTGTTTTGAGAGACGTCATCTATAACATGGCACCTTTCTAACTGAAGCATCCCTTTAGATGCTAAACCCTGCTCAGAAGAAGAGTCTAAAAAGCTCTTAGGCCTTTTTATATTAGCTTTTGCACCCAAAAGGAACATAACTGATAGATTCCAAGTTTCACAGTCTCAGACCAGAAGGGACTTCTCAAATAATTCCTGAGCCTTTGTTTTATGGGCTAATTTGTCCAGTGCCTTCTCAGAAAGGGAAGAGGACTCAGATCCAGTGTTGTGATATCCTTCATACTGGCTCTCACACTGGTCAGGGAGGACTCTGTGCAGAGATAGAACCTGTTGTTTCTGCTGCTTACTCTCCCTACTTTTAGATTCCTTGGCCTCCTGGGCCTTGAACTGTTGCTTTTTCTGATCTGCAAGACTGCCTCTATCTAGAGGGCTCTATCTTGATCTATTTCCTGCTTACACTTTTGCTACCTGTCAAATGGGTCCTACCAGACTTTTGAACCAGTGCCCTCTCTGTCTCAGATGCCTGCTAGACAACTCAGTCCTTCTAAAAGCCAAAGAGCCAGGCTTGGCCCTTGTCTACCCCCTTCTCCCTGGCTGCTCCTCACTTTGCAGCTTATAGAAGTTATTCATTTCAAAAGCTAGGAGAGTTACAATTTACCTGTCAGTAAACAGAAGATGGTTTATCAACAGACTTTACCTTAATGACTACAAATGTTTACCTCCTGCTTTCCAGAATGCAAAGAAAATCTTGGAAATGTCATAATATCTCACAAACATTTGCAAAACAGATCCTTGTTCATCGGGAAAAGAAACAATTGTATTCGTTGTCTCTGACACAAGGAAAGTGTTCAGAGAGAAACATACAGATATAAACATACAGATACACACTTACATGGAAATGAGATACGTTAATTAAAAATTGCAGTGGGCACTTTATTAAAAATTTATTTTACAATCTAGCCATTCAAAATATCTTGACATTAACAAATACACCAGCTTGACTATTGGAATCATAAGTGATTTATCTTGAGAAGATTATATTTGTAGCTGGATGCAAATATTTTTGACAAATATTTATATCAAAATTACTGGTTTTGTAAGAAGTATTTTTATTTCTCTGTTTTTATCCCTGGAAAAAAATTAAAACAAGTATCTCTGTGTTCATTTTATGGGCAAGATGGCCCCACTTAGTGTATTTCCCATGTTTGTCTGAATTACAGCTGTTTATCTTGCAACTTTCTTTAAGATAAATTAAATGCAAATGTAACTCTGTGAATCATGGGAATACCTGCCAGACTTCTTATTAATACCTTCACTTAAAACCCCGGTGCCAGAGAGTCATTAATTTGCTAAAAGAAAAGTGCTAAAGCAGCTCTTTGCCCACAAACAATTCCGAGATGGCTGCCCAATTAGTCAGTAGCATTCTGATCCTCCTTGCAGGCCCTGTGGCCCTCTGAGGACACAAGAAGGCTCCGATGATAACCTGGCAACCTAGGTAGAAACCCAGCCAAGTGAGAGCGTTTGAAGCTGCAGTTTGGCTGCCATCGTGTCGGCGAAAAGAAAGAATTCAGGCACCATGTCATCCAGTACAAAGGATAAAAACGGATTCAACCGGAAATTCAATGTGGCACCACATATGGGATACATGAGTGCGGTTATACAACAGGCCACATATTTTTTTGAACAGTCTCCTCCATGTGATGCCGAGGACATGTGTAACCATCATAACGTCTCTAGGAATCTGTATTTAATTTGAGTTGGGGTGGTGGCAGGGATTGGAGATCTGAAGCCGCCACAGGTTTGTGGCAGATGGCTCTGTGTCAGCTATGACAAGCAGCCAGGCTCAGCTTCCTCTGCAGATTTTCTTTTCTCTCTGATCAGGTAAATATGGGCACACTCTGGAAAGTTCTACAGATTCTGCCTTAGGCTGCAAGTTTGTGACTTAGCCCCATCTGTCACAAATCTTCCCTAGGTTCTGCTGTAAGCAGAGACCTGAATTTACCATGTAGGGCTGCCCAAGAAAAAGGAGCCATTTCACCCTGTAAGGGGGAGGGAGAGAAGAGAAAGCAATGAAGAAGCATTAACGACTGAAAGACTAAAGCATGCTGAAAATTCATATTGCAAATTTGCATAACTTACGTCAATTAGATTTCAAAAAGCCACCAAGTAAATGGTTCTCAAGTTTCCTCACCTCAGAAAATCCCAGTTTCTGATTGGCTTAAAGTGTAACTATATTTTCAACCATTGTGGAAAGCTGGTCCCCTCAACCCCGCCTTTTTTTTTTTTTTTTTGCAAATGGGTATATTCTACTGTACACAAATTTCATGGTTTATGTTATGGATGACAGCTATTAGAAGTTTATCATCCAACTTTTAACTTTTCTAAACATAAGATAGACAACACTCTTAATACATGTTTTGTGAATGTGAATTTTACTTGTAAGTGGTGAAGGCACAAGAGAAATGCCATTACTATTACGTGGCATTTATAAAGCACTTCAAGTTTACAAATGGGTTTATATTCATTATTTCATTATAGCAGGACCTCAGGGGGAAAATGCTATTAAGAATTAAGAAAAAAAGAATTCTTCCAAGTTTATAGATGAATCATATAGAGGCCAAGAAGTTCACCTAGAGCCAGGCTACAAATTAGTAGCAGAGAAAGAGAAGCAGCCAAAACCTCTAACTGATCTTAATCACCCTGAGTATATCTATTGTGCTAAAGATTTTTTGCTTGCATTTTACTTAGACAAATCAAAGGAAAACCAAGCCAAACAAAATCAAGGAAAGAAGTTAAGAAAGAGAGGGAAGAGTAACGGGGAGGGAGGGAGAGAGATTGAGACGGATCATTTGCCTTAGATTGTGCTGGTGCAATTGAGAGGTTTTTGAAGTTCTAAAAATGTCATGAGCTTTTAAGTTTTCATTTTTTAAGGAAAAAGTAATGACTTTGGAGGCGTGTTAATACTAGTGAGCACCACCTTATTCACATCTAGAGTATAAGCTCAAATTAAAAGGGGACTATAAAGTGACCAGTCTCTTGAAGGAAACTTAAAGTGGCTTGGCTGTGGTTCGGGGAGATATAACCTGATATAATTAAGACAACCGCAAATGGCTTTTCTGGGCTCTGAGTCTGAACTGTAAGCTTAATCACTCTTTGGAATCACTTTTAGGCAGAAATCTGAAAATTATCCTCTCCTCCGAATAACAGCAGGTTATAAAGGTTTCTGGAATGTGAAAGAACTTGAAGAGGGCAACAAAATAAAAATCAGCTGCTATCATCTGAAAAAACTTAAACTACAGTTTACCCTCATAAAGCAAAGGAAGGATGGCATCTCTCTCTCTCTTTTTTTAACACAGAATATCACTCAATTTATAAATAAAAATAAATGAAAAAATAGGGTGGGAATGAAAACCTACTGTTAGTCCTGGCAGGATATATTTTATACAACCACCCCATTTGTACCTTTGTGCTATTTTCATTACTGGTAACAAGGGGGTGAACAGAAATTTTCCTCTAAAGCATTTTAAAATCTAATGATCAAAGGCTCTCTAAAAGCATAAAGTACTGATCTCAAGTAATTGTTGGGAATTTTCAGTAAGTAAATTCCCATTGTCAAAATGAGACCCCCCAAAATGTAACTTCCCGGTATGAGACTTACTTGGGTTGTAAAAGGAAGCCCTATGTTACTGTTAGAAGTTAATCCTTGGTTGATTACTTTATGATTATTTCTAGAATCTTGTGTTCAAGAGTCATAAAAGAGCTCCCTATTACAGATGAAATGAAACCTACTTTATCTCTGTGGCAAGTGTGTGGCTGCTGGGTGTAACCTACATAAAAAGGGACGTGTCCTGTAAGTACAAGAAACCTGAAGTCCAATGGCTGAGCCTAGTGGCAAACTTTTTAAGAAATGGCATTAGATTTTTTAAAAATTCAGAACAGGGTTTTAAGTTTTAAAAATGATTAAGAAATGTGATTTCTGCATGCATTTCTCTAAATATCGTAAGTAAAATTCCTGTGTGAAAGAGAGGAACACTTGCATGCACACGAGGAATTTAAACATTTCAAGTCTGAAACCAGTTCAGGTGAGAAGTCATGGGCATGGAGTTTTGTAGCAGAAAGAGTCACTTTAAGAAAAAAAAGGTATCAAATTCTGTTTCTGCTTTTCAGTTACTAGCATTCTGTTTCAAATCCTGCTTCAAGTTATAGCCCCCAAACTCTCACTCATATTGAAAGTATAATGTCTCATGTGAGAAAAAAGCCAAGTGTTAGTAGCCTTATTCTAGTCATTAAATTTCTAAGTGTGAATCCATATGAAAAATCTTATCCTAAAGTGAACTCTACATGATAAGTAGTTGAGATGATTTTAAAATGTAAACTTTTAACAACAAAAAAAGAGTAAGGTGCAAAAATGTAAAAGGAGCAAATTAAAGAATTCAGTGACTTTCTATCCTTTTAGATCTTAGAAGCATATGTTTTTAAAAGCAAAACAGCACTGTCCAATGGAATAAATTTAAAAAGAAGCCCTCGATACTCTCTGTATAATATACACAAAAGTCTCTTCCATTGCCTAAGAAAAGTACAAAGCTGCCTTGAGGAAAATAATTCTCTGATATTTAGTGAGGGCAAATGTTACCTGAAATGTGAATATTTATAAAACATAAAGTAAAAAAAACAAGTAGTGTAATGTCTTAAATCTTAGTGATAAAGTTATAACTGGCATTCCTTTCCTGTTTTAGCTCTAAATCTTATTACAACTACCCAGCTAGATCTGTGGGCCTTGTGATTTTTATCAGTTTGTCCTGGCAACTGCATCATAAAGCTCTTGATTATTTCTAATTCCTGGGCTAACTTATTCATTTTTGAGATTAATTTTTGGATACAACGTCATCAAGATATATGAATGAGGATATATATCAGTGTGTATAACAGATTTATAAGAAAAAAAACCCATGTTAAAAAGTACATAAAATGAATAATATATAGAAATTCTTATAAATGCTTATGCATGAAACACTAATTTCTTAAACTGAGTTGGACCATTTTAGGATGCATGGACTAGTAATATATGTAAACCATAGTAACATGAACAAACATTTAAGGTATATGCTATTTTTTAAACTATAGGAAGAACAATTTGGTATATTAATAGCATACCACTAAGTTGACATTCCTTCAGAATTTTTCCAGAAGTTCTTGGTAAAAGAAATAATTAGAGCTATGTTATGGCAATAGCCATATTAAAATATTTCAGTTGGAGATGTATTTTTTATTGTAACTCTAAGCAACCTGTTGCAGTAACTTTTGAAATGGTTAAAGATTTGCAGATCCAAAATAAAAGGGATGATAATGCCTACCTGGAAGCAAAATTAAAAATGGATAAATTCTGATGGTGGAAATACAATTAAAAATGCTTCACCATTCTCACCATAAGATAACATTTTTTCTCCAGTTTTTTTTTTTTTTTGGTACCTCTGTGAGATGATGGGTGATAACTAAAACTTGTGATGGTAATCATTAATCATTTCAAAACATATGTCCATCACTATGATGCACACCTCACACATACATAGTGCAGTAAGTCAATTATATCTCAATAAAACTGAAAAAAAAAATTGCCCAAAAATTCACCAGAAGGAAAAAAAAAAAAATCAATAATCCGATGGTAAACTCACTAAAAAAATAGCTTTGTGCCATATGTAGAAGATGAACCTATTTGTATTAATACATATTATTCTATTTCTTCAATTTCATAATCTATATATTTTGACAGTCTGTTATGTGGAAAACTACTAAATTAACATTTTACCCAAACAAGACCATGACTGAACTTTCAAAATGAGGAAATCTGGATGTAAACCTTGGAAGACTGTTTTCTCTTTGAAGCTTCCTACGAATACGATACAATCGTATTGACTGAAGGAGTAATACTGAAGCCTGGAATTGTTCAGTCAGCATTTTAAACTATTATGAGCTACCTTCTGAACCATTGCCAAGTTAATAGACAATGAAAGATAATGAGCTTGAAATTGGGTGTTAAATTGCATTTTTGGTTCTCTCCCTTTTTCTTGAAGTTTAACTGTTTCCTGCAGAAACAAAGTCATGTTTTAATGTATCACTAGTAAATATGTATGTATCTGAGGCCATGATAAGGGAAAGGAGAAGAAAAAAGGCAATGGGCTGTATTTCATGTAGAAAAGATATATATTAACATAGGAAAATTAAAATATGCTGGATTATAAAACTGCTAGATTTTAAAGTATACTGAATTTATGCAAAATGAAGATGCTACATTCAAAGAATATAAAAAGGTATATTGCTCATGGCCTAGAGCCACCTTCACAACTCGTAAAGCAGATTTATCCTAGTTCAATTACTTGGACTTTTAGGAGAGTCTCTCTGTTGTTATTCCAACAATGTAAAATTCTTGATTCAAACAAGGAAAAAAAAAAAAAAACGAATGAAGGGACTGAATGATGATGCTATTTAAACTCTTTTCCTTTTGCCTCTGTCATTCAGAGAGGAGACTGACAGTTGAATTCTAAACTAACTGAGGGTTTTTATGTAATTTTACTAAACTAGACAAAGGAAACATTTGATTCTCAAAATCATCTTTAAAGTATTTAAAAAATGAACACCAAATTTCACGAATGTTATTCACCTGAATTTTTGAGGACTGAAGATTTCATTACGATGGGAAGAAAGGCTTATCCTCATTAGTATAATTGTAGAATCTTTCCTTTTACTTCCTTTTAAACTAATGAGTTACATTAATCCAGGTTCATTTTTATAAGCCTCTTGGGGCTAAATGTAAAGGACAGTCATCTTAGAAAACAATAAATTAAAAAAAAAGCATGTACCATGCATTAAGTGCACGTATTTCATAAGACCTAGGTTAATACAACTGGCATCCAGTTTAATTAATCCTTGTTAGTGTAACAACTAATATCCCTCCCTAGCATGTTTCCTTTAAACATTAGTATGTTAATTAAATGTTTTTTTTTTTAAGATTTTTCTTTGTACTTCAATATGGTATTTATACCACGTAAATCTCTTCTCAATAACTACCTTATAGAGATGTTTTCTTGTAATATCTGGTCTCTTGCAGAAATTCTGGAGCCTTTTTGAAAGCTGTTCAGGTGTAGAATACAGATATTCAGCTGCAGGAAAAACAGATACATTTTTAATGAAACAAAAACCTCAAAGCACACACCCGATATTAGTCACTTTACTAATTAAAAATGCATATTGCTCTGTGCCGCCTCGTGTTTTACATTATTTAAGCATGATTTTATAAGGTTACCTCAGCTCACAAGGATGTTTAATGCTAAATAAGACTGTGTAGTTGTGCTGTTTAGACATCTCCTTTGGGTGATTAAAATACATTATTCTAATGTAACACAATGCATATGTGATATATTTAGTGATGAGAATTTTTTCAAAGAACAAGTACGATAGCCGTATGTACCCTGTACAACAGTTGCATATTATTAACTAGTCAATTGTTGAAATAATTTGGTGTGACTTTCAGTCCTCAATTTTTCTCTGTGTATATCATTAAAAAAAATCTGTAAGCAATTGCAGCAACGCTGACCTGCTTATAAAAATCCATCATTATGGGATGTGTATGCTAACAATGAAGAATGCTATTTGAAAACTTGCTTTTTTGTTATCTTAAAAGAACAGATGGTAAATATAAGCTTACTCTAATGTATTAAAACACATAAAATTTTCCTTAACACTAACATGTTGACTTGCCAAATAAACAATTGCTCCTGCCTAAGTTTATTTTCAAACTTTGTAATTTAGCATGAATCATGTAGTAAATTTCAACAAAGACAAAAAGTACATTAAAGCAGCTACCTGGAAATATTTCGGGATAAACCAAATCTTTAGGACAAAGCGGGTAACACCCACAATATACAGCTTCCAACCTAAAGAAAATTTAGAAAGAGGATAAAAATATATTAAAAGACATCATCATTATAGCAAGAAAGTGGTTTTGTTTGCTAAGTTAACAGTATGAGCCCAGAGTTAGCTGGGATGAAAAACATGGTCGGCAGTGCAATCCTAAAAGCCCAAGTTGCTCTTTTAAAAGATTTTATTGATCATATATGAATTTCATAGAACAGAACCAACAGCATATGTTTTGTTCACTGAATTAATCAAAGCGCAGCTCTGCATTTTTTTTGTTGTTTTTAAAATACTGTTTAACACATTTTATAATCAGCAGATAAACACATGTAACAACATGGTAAAGTATGGACAGCTTTTCTTAATAATGCTGCAAAGCCCCAGAATGTTCATTTTTCAAAATGTTTAAATAAAACAGCAAATACTTAACTTTAACACTCTAGACGTAGAAATCATCGAGGCACTTTTAAAAACATCAGAAAAAAAATTTACAATCTGTTGTGATGGGTCATTTTCATTTTAAGTTAAAGCTTCAAAATAGTTTGTTATTAGGCAGGATGTAAACTATTTCCCTGTTTTACTGAAAAACTCTCATTAAGATTACCTTAATGAGTATTTTGCCTTCTGGACTGGAAAGTCAGCTCAGTTTCCATTTTATCCAAAAAAGAATACTCTTATTATTAAACAAAGAAATAAGAAAGTTTCACTCTGAGAGGATTTCCCTAAGGACCAACTACAGGAAGTTTTTCTTCATGTCCTAGCGGTAAGGGTTAAGTAGAAGAAAGGTATTACTCTTCAGTGACTGTGTTAGTCCAGCATAATGGCTATTGATCTGACATATAATAAACCTTAAAGATACCACTGTAATTTCTGTTGGCTAGGAATTATGCAGTGAAATTCAAAACACTCTTTAAAATATGTTTATTTTATGAGAAACTTTGAATTGCATCCAAAATGTTGACCAAAGGCGGAATTTTATTTTGAACTGCAGATTTTTTTCAACCCAAGAATAGTTTGAAGTTATGTCAATGTTTACCTTGTTTATTTACAGTGACAAAGTACATGCAATTTAAGCTGTTTTTAAGTGGGTGATGTTTTCCCTATTTTATAACTGAAATTAGTTTAAATGAAAAGTATTTACTTTGAGCTGCAAAGTTTGGAAAAATACTGTGTTCAAAGTTCTGCTTGAGAACTGCTAGCAGTTTTAAGATAACACAGTGGAAAGGGATAGGTTCTAGTTACTAATGATTAATTTCAAAATCCAAACTAACATCTAATATTTATTTTCTTTACATACGTAGGGTATGTGTATAAATTCTTATCGTAAGCACAGCTATAAACTGCACTGTGACTGCATTATAAAACATTCACAAAAGTTTTGAGCACATAAACTGGGGATATTCTTTATGAACCAAAAGAAAATATGCACTTTATCTGAAGACACTCAGTTTTAAAATGCTGTGCCAATCGAAAAGCAAATACATATGAACATTCTCTTATAATTACATAAAATCAAAAGAGTGAAGTCACAGGCATTTCAGAAAGTGCACATGTTATCTGCTTTTTAATAATGGATTTGAATTAGAGTGTTCTGTTCCCCGAAAGAAAACTGCAGGCCAAGTTACATTTTGAGTCATCGTATGAGCATGTACTCTGCCATTTCCAAAAAACCGCTGCTAATTAAAATACAGTGAGAGAGGAATGACATTATTTGATTTAGGAAGAAAAAATTTTCAAACTTAGGTTCCACCTTTTGTTTGTAAATAACCTTATTTGTGGCTTTATTTCACCAAGAAAAAATACAACAACTACTTTTGGGTATAATTTTTACTTTTAAAATATTATACCTTATTATACATGTTATTTATATAAAGACTGTGTATTAAAATATATTAAATTTGTCACAATATTTTAAAAGAAATTTATAAAATTTCTTCTCATAAGTTTCCCATATTTTGCTATTTTGAAGAAAATTATCATCTCATGATAATACAATTATTCATCATTTCAATTCTTATGCACTACCAGTTAAATAATAAATAGGGTTCCAATTGATCTATTGTTAAAATGACTAGCAAATGACCTTTTTATTCCAATTAACAAATCATCTGCTAAATCTATGAATCTTAATATTCAGATCTATTCACTTCAATTCATACAATTTATCTGCAAATAGTTGTTGGGCTTTTGATTCTAAATATAATTAGCTGATAATTTTGCTTGGCTGAATTACTTTTCTGGAGGGCCTGCAAAGGCTCTCAGTCGCATTATCTAGCAATAATGAATCTGATAGGTGAAATTTTTTACTGTAATGAGGATGAGACACAGTTGTGACACCTGAGTCTACTAATAACAGAAGACTGCTAATTATCGACAGCACTTTTTTGTGTGATGCAAGGAGAAAAAAAATCCCTCATTATTAAAAAATAAAAAGTTACAATTATAAGTGACACCGGAGGAGAGTAAATAAAATGGAGTGATTAAAACATTGCTGCTTTAAGGGTGTTTTTAATTAAGTGGAAATGCTAATGTTGTCATACTTAGCAGATGGGATTAAAATTAGTTATTGTAAGTAACTCATATTTTATGTTATGGTTTCCACAGCATGTCTACAAGATCTAAGAAAGTGATACATTCCATAAGACATTTTAAAAATGAAATTCTCATACTCTTTACAACTCATAA
>NC_142461.1:85580000-85622500 GCF_049115385.1 Moschus berezovskii
AATGTTCTACTGCACAAGAAATTTCTTGTGCATAAGCACGTAGTATTCAGGTAATTCTTTTCTGTACATTTTTAAAAACAAGGACTTGTATAAAAATGATCAAGATGGCATCATCGCTGACTTTGCCATATACACCCTCTGCTTGTTACAGCATAAATGATTGCTTTGGAAATGGGCTTTACAGCTCAAACAGGAGCAAACTGCCAAGTCAGGCAGGAGCAGGAATAGAGGAAAGATGATGTTAAGAATGTCTTATCAGCCATATGCTTCTAAGAATACAAATTAGAGAAGAAATCATTTGAAAACATAAAGCAGAAAGATAGATGTCATGGAGGCTGAACTAACCCAAACAGTGTTTTCCCTCTAAAGTTTTCCATGAGATGTCAGCCACTTGTTGAGTGTTAAAATACTCTTCAGCTAGAGAATGCTGTATTTCCTTTGGCATTCCAGGCAGTTTCTAACCAGTGTTTGGAACTTGAAACTGGTGCCAAGCCTAAACACATCTGGTTGATTCCAGGCCACAAATAGCACTGGAATGCCTTCAACACCTTCCATAGTTGCCATACTTAAAAGTTTATTTCCAAAATAGAACTGACAAAAAAATTTATCAGACTGATGCTCCAGAATTAAAGTCAGAAATGTGTCATGAAGAGCTGTATGTATCATCATAACATACATGAAGTTATGTGCTTATATTTCCTAATACAAATTGGCATTTCAGCAAATCGAAAACCAGCATGAGTAGATCCAATACCATTTTCATTTGCTAAGTGACATTCAGATTAGGAATCCATTCTACACACTTCACGTATTCAGGTATATGGTGATATATAATCTCAATTAGTAATCAAATATCTTGAATAATGTTATTGAATGCCTCTGGGGCATGCTACTATTTAGAAAATGCTGTTGGCTGCTCTATGTTAGTTCATTAATGATCTTTATCTTATTGTAACATCTAGGATAAATTAAGTGATAAAATGTGGTAAACCCCAATATTAGAGTAGGAAGAAATTATTTATCTGTAAGAGGAAAAATTAGAAAGTATTGGAAATAAAGAAGATTCTAGTAATCTGTTTCAAGGCAGCTAATAGTCTGAAGAAAAAAACTGTAATTCAAACCACACAAGAACTTAACTTTTGGAAAAGATGTATTGAATGAGGTAAAGTAGATAACAGAGAAGAGAATGTCAATGGAGTGCCAAGAGTTTGGAAAAGGAGTATGCTTTTTCACTTGACAAGACCACCGGGTGGGAAGGTAATTTAACAGGAAGCAGAAGTGCGTTTGGGAAAAAGACAGAGGTTTTGCCTTCCAGAAAACCTCAAGTTGCTGTATATGAATTTGATCTCTCTTGTGTGTATTTTATTTGGACCTTTAAAAAAATGCTATTAGGAGCTAGGATAAGATGATTCTGACAGTGGTAATTCATTCACAGAGCCAGGGTGGTGCAGAGTTAGATAGGGAAGAGGGATTCTAGAGTTCAGTTCAAATCCCAGGTTCAAATCCATCTTTTAAGACCTGCTGTGTAGCCTCAGGCATGTTAACCTCTCCCTCTGAGGAGTAACGTCCTTGCTGGTAATAGGGAAATCATTTGGGGACCTAACTTGTAGACTGGACACAGAGTGAAGGAGACAATGTAGGTAAAATGTTTAGTTCAAGGACTGCACATAGTAAGCACTCAATGAATGTTTGATATTTTTATTTGTATTTATTAGTACACGTTCAGTAATGTCCCAAGTTGTAAGCAAGATGCATGTATCAGGAGCAAAGTACATGGAAGAAATGAATCTGAATGGAGAGAAGAGAAATTGCAGATAAAAACTAAAAACTTTCTTGGTTCTTTAGTTGCTACAGTGCACGTGGGCAGAACTGTCTTGCAACCTCAATGTCTCAGAAATTCAAGGGCACAGAAATGTTGATTGGTTAGTTCACTACATGGATCAGTTGTGTGAATAATTGTGAACAAACATCACAGTTGATATGGCTCTCTCTTTTCCAAAGGAACAAAACACAGAGCAATGTCCTGAACGAGCATTCTCAAGGACAAGTTCAAGGCCTGTTAGATATGCTTTGGGGATGCCCACTGAACTGAAGTCTTTAAGATATAGATGTTTGATGTGTGCTCATTCTTAGTCACTTCAGTTGTGTCTGACTCTTTGCGACCCTGTGGATGGTACCCTGCCAGGCTTCTCTGAACATGGGATTTTCCAGGCAAGTGTACTGGAGTGGGTTGCCATTCCCTCCTCCAGGGGATCTTCCTGACTCAGGGATCGAACCCACGTCTCCTGTGTCTCCTGCACTGCAGGTGAATTATTTACCCCTGAGGCACCGGTGTAGCCCATAGATATTTGATAGTTACAGGCGGTTAATTTTAAGGGAGTCCTTTTGATCATAAATTGTGTGCTTATATTAAAATACATTAATTCTACATTATGAACCAAAAACCTAAAAGAATAAAATGTTAAGCTATTATGTCATGCCAAAGACAGAATTTGAGAGCAGGAGTTTTAGAATTGCACTAAATATTCTACTAATTTTGCACTAAATATTTTATTAATCTCCAGAAATTTCACTGGTAAGCATTTAATACATTCGGTTTAAATAGGAAATAACTTGGCCATTTATCTCTTTTTAAATTGCTTCATTGGTTTACCTGATTCAAATTAAGATGTCCTGGAATTAAGTTTCCACATGAACAAAATTCAGAAAAAAACATCCAAACTGATATTGAGTAAGTAAAAACTTTCACAGGGTAAGTTTTTTTTTCCTCTAATATCAAGGTTCATGATTCACCTGACAGAATAACTGAAATTAATAAATGAAATGTCTGTGGTATGAAGAAGATTATCATGTAACTGAGAAACAAAATTGACTGGGTAATTTGAAATTTTAACTTCACTCAAAAGTAGAAACATTTTTTTATTACTTTTCTAAATAAAATGGGTTTAAGAGCACCTACCTTTCTCAATAGAGAAAGTACTCAATAGATGTCAGATTTAAATTATAGTGGAATTTAAGTGAATTCTTTTTTTTTAATACGTGAATTCTTTACAGTGCTTAACAAGAGTTTCCGATTTTTTTATTTCTCAATCCTTGTTTGTGACAATTAATTCTATTGAAATCAACATTTATGTAGGGTTTTCTTCCTCTGTCCCAGTCCCAATTTCCAGGAAAAGCAAGCAAGCAATGAGCCATTGGTAGGATAATTAAGGATTATTATTTTTGGTGTCTGCTTAGGAAATAAACAGGCCGAGGTAAAAGAGCACAGGATCTTGAAAATAAGTAGCTCATAATTTTCTTCTTAATTTAAACTATTTTATAAGTTAAATTGTAGACAGATGTAACAAATACACTTTATCAATGACATATTCATAATCAACACATAGTCATATGACCATTCAATTTCATTTCCCAACCTTAGAATCAATCAGCCCAAAGATTGTTCTCACTTATAATTTTCTTTTTAACACATTCTCAAAGTATTACTAGTGCTTAACATAAACAAATAAAAGGCTTGTGGAGCCCAGTTAGGAAGGAAAGTGAACTAAATTTCCACATATATCATAGTGATAGAAAATTCATGAAGAACTTCACTTTGATAGAACCTAATACATTGACAGTAGAAAATGTCATGAGATGTTTGGTCAAGAGACCAAAAAAGTTAACACAGTGGAAACTTGACAAGCTGGGAAGCCAACAGGAGGATAATTAATCACAAGTTATAGAAATCATTGTATGGTTAGCATCTTGTTGCTGGGCAATGTTTCTAGGCAGCTAATTTTCTCACATCTTAAAGGAACAGAACATTTTTTTAGTATAGTATATTTTTCAATTGATTATGCATATTTGTGTTTGTCAACTTTGGTGTCTCTCAACTATCTATACACCTTGGATTTTATGGACTAATTTGTAAGAAATAAAGGTTTTGGCTGGATGTCAATATGTATAACAGCCCTCACTAAAAGTTTTGCACTCACCATGTAGTAAATGATAGAGTTTGCGTATGTTCATATAATAAAACCAATCAGAGAGGGAAAGATGCCTTCAATCATGTGCTTACTGTAGCTGAATAATGAAATACAAAATATATTTGAGGTTGATTAAGATATTAAGGTAAATTTAGGTATGAAAATATATTTAATCTATAATACATAAATAGGACTTGGTACTAAAGAAAATATCTATTGATATATATCATAAAAGACAAATGTAAGAAAACTGTGACATTTCAAACACTGAATTATGTCACACAAGTATCAAAACTATTGGGATTTGCTATTCAAATTAGGTTGCTTAAAGTATCACTAGTAGAATTTTCAAAATAATAGCAATTAGCATCAATTGAAAAAAAGAAAACTGGGTTGGTTGAAATAAGAGCGCTGTTATTTATCAGCCTTGTTCTTTTCACAAATACCCTCAATGTTTAATGCTGCAAAACTCATCCAACTTTTCCCCACCCTCAGGTGACTGTGTTCACTTGTGCTGCCTCTGTCCCATGCCCAGTAAGGAATAAGGGAAGGTGACAGTACAAATGCTTCCCAAGGATGGTTTTCAATCACTAAAAAGGGTACTATGGATTTAGACGGTCAAAATGTGACAGGAAGTATTCACATTCCCTTTTCTTTGTTTTTCTTTTTTGCGTCTTCATCACTTTTCCCCCAAAAGCATTTATGTTAGGTTAATTTTTTTCCTCTATATTTTAAAAATGTTTGATACTAGACATCATGGTTTAAAATGAGAATCTTCCTATAATTTCCAGCCATCAGTATTTTGGTTGCAATCCTTCATTCTTTCTTTTCCCACCTAGGCCCAGTGCAGCATACCACATTTCTGGTGGAGAAAAGCTGGAGATGGATTAAGAACAGGGATGAAGCAGAGCTATTTTTTGGTTAAGGGTGGGAGAGGGAAGGAGGAAGGGAACACAGGTGTGGCTCCAGCACATAGCAGATCAGATCTTGGATTTCGGGAACTAATACTGCTTCTTCTTATGGCCCTTGGCTTTCTTTTGAAAAATTAAGCCATTCACTCTCTCCTTATAGGGAAAAATCAGGCTATCTCGTCAACCCTGTTTAATTCTTCCTAAAGAGGAATGCATGAATCGGAAAGAAATAATCTACACTTAGAAAGTTGTATTTTAGTCTTCCAAATATCAGTAATTTCAGTAGCTCATTTGGCCTATTATTCACTTATGTCTTTTCTTTCACAGTACTAACATTTTTAGTTTATTCAAAATATGGCCAATTTGTAAAAACCAAACTGAATACCAGCCCCCCCCAATTATGGCTTACTTGATGTTTTGATGATGAAACAAATACAGCATTGACTGAATTTTTTATTGTTCAATTTTTCCACATATAGGTTCATCACAGCTTAAGAATTTGAAGATATTTTCTGTAGTTGGCTTGTGTCATGTCATTTCGTTGCCCTGGCCATTTAAATACATCTTTGACAGGATTGTGAATTTGGTATATAGACTAACTCGAAAAATATAAGACAAGCAGGCTCATAAACACATGAATGATCCAATAAACAGGCAACAAAAAAGTCCTACTGAGCTAGGCAAAAGCATTATTTCTTCCTTGTTGAAGGTATCAGCATATGCTACATCTTATGTTGCACAAGTGTACTCATTAAATATTATGAAATGTACAGCAGGCCGGGAAGCTCTAACTAGCTAGTCAAAGTCACTCATACCTGTGTGTTCGTATTTATGTCGCAGAAGGGAACTGCTTTTCTGGAATGTCTTGTCACATAAGTCACATGCATACATGCCACTCTCTGTCTTCTTGATCTTCTTTCGAGACAGACAGGAGTCGGAGTCTGTCATGTCATCTAGGCCTGACATGTAGTCTTGTGCTCCATCAAGCAATTCTCCCTGTGATATAATCACATAGTTCAACACAGTCGCTTCTCTTTGTGTTTATAACAAACAACTTTGTATCGGCTGACATTTGGAGAATCTCAGAAGTGCTCTCTATGAATCCATCTAGTTCTTAGAAACTGTTACTTTCCATAAACAATATATGAGGGTTCACATTTCAACAAAAATATAAACCTTCTCTACCACATCCTAGGTGGTAGAGCTTGTTTTTCAAGGATAGAAAATGGTCAACTCTGAAGGTGAGAAAAACATAAACTTCCCCATATTCCTTAATTTTCTTTCTATCAGGAAATATCTGTGAGTGAGAATTAAACATCAGAATTTGTGTATTTTCCAGTGTGCTTAACTTTAGAAATGATCTGTAGCTGCAGAAACCCCATTTTAATTGAATTTTATATTTAGGTACAAAATGTTATTATTATGCAATCTATTTAAATGTATGTCTACCAACTAAAGGCCTCGAGCTATATTTTTATATTTAATTTTCTAATTTGAAATAGGGAATATTAATAACACTTTTTATCAATGTTCTATCTATGTTAAAACAGCCTTCAGCACTGAGCAATAATGAATGTGGATCAGTAAATTATTAAATTTCTTGATATTTATTTTGTCTTGATCCAAAGGAGTGAAAACTTGCATGATAACATACATTTCCATTTGCTAGCCCACAGTTCACTTTTCTTAGACTACGTTTGCACTAATTAATATTAGAGAAGATTAAATAGGCTTAAATACATTTACAAAGAGGGCAGATGTACTATAAATTGGAATACTGGAACAGCTGTTACAGAGGTGCACTGCTACTTATGCTCCTATTTTGTAAACAGGGATTTTACTCCATGATGTTAAAACATACATGCTTTTATATTTGAAAAACCATAAATTATTTACTAGCTTAAAAAATACAAAGGAAGTCATGTGGAAGGTACAAAATATTTATAAAAATACTGTTCCAAATAAACTATTCTTTACGAAACCAAGTGCACATCAAATTCACATATGTATTATTGCAAATTGTGAGCATCTCTAAAAGTATGTGACTGTCATAAATGTTAACGTTTAGCCTCTATGTAAGTCCTACAAAAGACTCATGATGTGAAGTGAAAGTCACTCAGTCATGTCTGACTCTGCGACCCCAAGATCTGTACAGTCCATGGAATTCTCCAGGCCAGAATACTGGTGTGGGTAGCCTTTCCCTTCTCTAGGGGATCTTCCCAATCCAGGGATTGAACTGAGGTCTCCTGCACTGCGTGCAGATTCTTTACCATCTGAGCTATCAGGGAAACCCCCCAAATACTCATATCAGCATATAATTCTGAAAGCAGATGGATCAGTGTAAATAAACCTTAATGATAAATATTAAGCTTTTTATCTTTTCTTAAGGCACAATTGCCTGATAGCAAAAGGTCCCACTGTTTCTCCGTTTGTCTAGCCCACTCAGTTTTAGCTTCAAGTTCAAACCCACTCTTCTATTTCTGCTGAGAACACGGCATTAGATTTTTTTCCACTAAGATATTTTCCTACATACACATAAGTGATATAATTTTCACCTCCTCTCTTCTGATTAAAAAAATATCCCGTTACCTGAAATCCTGGTTTCCGCTGGTACTTTCTCCTTTGCTGCATGTCAGCAAAAGTAGCTGCTCCAGTTGGGTAAGTATAGGCCATGTGTGGTAGGAAGCTCATCTGATCCAGTCCTGGGTATGGTCGCAGTCCAGGGATACTAGTCTGGACTGGTGGCATGAAAGTGGCAGGGGGGAAAGCGCTTTGCGGAGGAAGAGCTGTGTAGAGAGGTTTGGCACTAAACGGGTTCATGCCGAACACTGGGTTAGCACTTTTGCTGTCCAGATTATTTGAATTTGAAAACTCCTTCTTTATAAAAGTCAAGTTCAGAGGCTCATCTG
Source organism: Moschus berezovskii (assembly GCF_049115385.1). NCBI lineage: Eukaryota > Metazoa > Chordata > Mammalia > Artiodactyla > Moschidae > Moschus > Moschus berezovskii. The sequence continues at coordinate 85,587,789 of NC_142461.1, forward strand.
AGTTTTCAGATGACGAAGAAACACTGTTGTGGTCTAAATTTATGCTGCCAACTTTCGTTTTGTTCTTTGTGGCTATAATACTTTTGGGTTCTTTCATTTGTTTTGGTAATGACAGGTCCAAAGGCTCAGCCTGGAGCTCCTCAGATGAGAAGCTGTTTGGAGTGTAAGAACTACTGTGGGAGTTTTTAGAAGATGTGGAGGAAAGATTTAAGGGAGAAGGAGTATTACTCCTTGAGTGGTCCAATTTTTCAACTGGTTTAATATTGGTAAAATGGGAAGGTTTCGTTAGCCTGAGAGGAGGGTCACAATTCGTAACACTGTTGTGGAGTTCTGCTATAGATGGTGATGTTATGGAGTCCATGGGTTTTACGGGAGACCTGGGTAATAAAGAGTCTTTTGTGGGAGGGTTACTGTTGGGAGCTAACGGCTTGGAGTTCCTTTCCAGTGATGGTGACCTGGAATTTGAGTACTGGTAGACTTTTCGTTGCTCAAACCATTCTTTCACAAATTCCTGAGGAAGGCCCACAGCAATGGAAATTTTCAGCAGTTCATCAGAGTTGGGCTCCATGTTCATAGCATAATATGCTTTAAGTACAGACATGTGGTCCTTGTATGGGTTGATGGGGCTTGTCATTCCTTTCTCAGAAAGTACAGATGACAAGAGGAGGGCTTTATTATCAACAAAAACTCCGGCTTTGTTGGGGACTATGTTTTCATGGGGTTGCAGGACTGCCTTGATCTCTTCATTCATCTTACAAAGGTAACGTTCATGCTGATGCAAAGGAATGGGGCCAGGAAAACTTTCCTTACAGAACTGGCAGGAGAATGGAGTGGATATGTTGTGGTTCTCAATCATTTTGTCATCGGTGACCAAATCTATTAAAGTACGTAGCTTCTCTTTCTTTATATTACTGATCTGTCTCCTTGAGTCAGTAGTCAAGCTCTGGAGGCAAGCTTTGGCTTCATTGACTTTTTCTAACGTGTAGTCAATAATACTTTTAGTGGCACCATTATGACTCACTACTGGAAGACCTACGGGTGGAATATTAGGAGAAGTAACTCCCTGTTCCTCAGGTTGAGAGCATGGATCCTTCATGTGATAACCTTTCAACTTGGAAATTTCTTCAGCCTTGCAGTCCATTTTTTGTCTGGAAACTGTGTTGTCCACAATCTGTAGAACCTTTTGTACCTCGCTTAAATTACTATTCATTGTGGGAAATCCAAGTAAAGGGGCTTCCATCCCTACACCTAAGTGCTGCATTGGACTCTGAGCAGACGGATGAACTCCTAAAGGGCTGGTGGCTCCAAGTGCACCATTTATAAAAGGACTAGTGCCACTAAACCCATGTGTGGCCATAAGAACTTTATAGTCATTGAAGTCTAGTGGTTCTGTTTTAATTTTAAGTAAGCCTGTCTGTTCAGACATACTAAGTGGTTTTCCATTCTCCAATTTGTTTCTTAACTGGGTAATGGCCGAATTAGTAGGAGAAGAAGAAACAGAATTAGGAGAAGAACCTGTCTTGATATTGTTTCTCATTCGGCCATTTACAGAAATTAAACCAATACATTTCTTGCTGCTGATGTGTGAACTGTAGGAACCAGAATGGGAGAAACGTTTCTTGCAGTTGGGGCACTCGTACGGTTTTTCACCTAAAATGACAATTAAAATTAATGTTACTTTTTTTTTTCTTTTTGATGGGGCAACAATTACAATCATCTACCCAGGCAAGAATCTGTGCAAGCAAAGGAAAGGAACACAATGGGGCACCTCTACATTCTAGGTGCTTAGATTAGAATTATGTGGCTATAGCTGTTTCTAGGCTTTATCTACCCTGGGAGGACATAATTCAAGATGTTAGCAGTGGAAGGTGAGGGCTATCTGTGCCTTTTTCAGCCAAGATCCAAAATCTTGTCTTGCCATCGGCAGCCTCCTATTTAAACAGAGTGTTAGATTAATGTGTGGTCAATAGCACAATAAAGATGTCACAGTATTTAAAGGGAAGTGTAGCCATGGCTTTAATCAACTCTGTGAAGATCCCATTGATTCTACCAATCCAACCAGTCCTTTGAATAGCATCCAATTTGGTAATAAAATGCTTGGCAGCGCTATCAAAATAGTTATAAAGAAGAAATCTCAGTGGTAAGATGTTGTTCTGAAAATACAGCTTTCAGGAATCAAGGAACACTTATCATACAAAAGTTCTTATCCAAAATTCTTCCACATTCTTCTTTTAAGTTTGGGTATCAGAAAATGAATATCCTTCAGAATTTGCCAGCTGAGTTTCTTCAGGTCAAAACATTTTAAAGGACAAAAAGGAGCCTCTAGATTTCACAGGAAGGCAAAACACGTGCAGTTTTCAAGAAGTGTAAGCACTCCTCCTCTTATTAGCAGTGCTATTGGTGGTACTGTAAAGCTCACAAAGACACAGTGGGCGCACAAAGCTTATGACATAAATGTGTAGTTCTAAAACACTACAAACAGGATTGTGTACATTTTATATGATCTTTAGAAATGCTCCTAATGAAACAAAATGCAAAACCAAGCACCAGCTCCTCTACTACTCACCACTGTGGATTCGCAGGTGTTCCTTCAGATGGTGTTTATATTTGAAGGCCTTGCCACACTCTGTGCATTTGAACTTGCGATTACCTGCTCCTTGGGTCAGCATTTGGTGCTATAAAAGGAGAAAGACTGACATCAGTTTTGTGCAGAAGGAACAAAGGAAATTTGTTACAAATACTTTTAAAAGGCCTCTATTTTCAGACAGGCCAAAAGGTTTGAGTGCATGTTTATTTATTTGCCCAGTCTTTCAGAGTTGCAATAAAAGTGATAATGTTGGCAATAAAATTGGAACAAATAAAAAAAAAGTGCTTTCACATGAGCATCCAACACTTGCTTTAGAATTATCTCTGTAGTCTCTTTTCCAAAATGTTTCTCTGAGCCGTTGGAGATGAGAAAGCATAATTGCAAAGATGTTTGTGGCTCTCTGTGTTTACTGCAGATTCTAAAATCTGAAGATTCCCTGTTGGAACGCAATGATTTTGTCAAGGAAAAAAATAAATATTATACTCAAAATCCTAGTCTCCCCAAAGAACTCCGCACACAAATAACTCATTTTCTCTTTTCTGTATTGAGGTAAAAGCATATCTTATACTGAAGCAATACTAGTTTTAAAGAAGAAAGAAAAAAAATCCCACATAAATTAAAAAATCCTTGATTATAAATAGTTTATTACATGATAAGCATGTTTAAATACCTCATTCACAGTGCTGGTAACAAATATAAACCCTATTTTTCCTGAGATGTTGCGTGTAAGATTTGATTCATTATCAAATGTAAGAGACAACATCTTAGGCTAGAACTGCTTGAGCAGTTTTATCACAGGCCAGTAGGAAAGACTTCAACGACCTGTCATTTTCCTTTTTAGTAGTGTGCTAGGGAGTAGGGACGAAAAAGAAAAAAAGTTTGCTGAAAAGACAAGTTAAAAGCAGCAAAGATATAATCAAACACAGCTGACCTTTTTGAACAAGGGAAAAAAAGCACTGTGACTTAGAATTCTGAAAAAAAAAAAAAGAAAGAAAGAAATACAGTCATCCACTCTGGATGTTCAAGGTAGGAGGCCAGCCTTTTTCAAGCAGCAATGACACAAAAGCCTTTTGCAAAAAAGACAGTACAGAAACGGTATGACAACTGCTAGGGTGTGCTGAATCTTCCCACATTCCTAGTGAGACAGATGGTGTTACATGGGACACAGGGAGGTTTGTTCAAACAGCAGCAACCTTCAAAGATCAAGCGGAGCCCAGCCCGCCGAGCGCCATTGAGGGACCAGCGCTCATATGTTGCTGAGTTGCATAAACAAACAGCAACAGCTGCTTTGTCTCCCCCCACAGCCCTCAGAGGACTACTATAAACTTTAGTTGTGCCACTGTTAATATGATACAATCATTTTAATTTACTAATTGTAAATGCCATGAGCAAATGAGGGGACTTTTCAACACCAAAGCTACCATTCATAATGCGCCAGCACAATCACACTTCTGCATGTGAAATTTAAAGCAGTTATGCTAGATAAATATCTAGGCACTTTTTTTTTTTCCTGGAGTTTTTGTGTATATAAGCAAGGGGAGAGAAACTGTTACGTAAGTGTAACTATGCAAGCGCGGTTTTTACAACTGAACTTGGGAAAACACGCAGGTGACAAGTTCAATGAGATATAAATGAAATTATTTACATGAGCTATTTTCTCAAAATAATGAAATTCCATAATCCAGTATCATTGCCATTGCTTGATTGTGTTTTCTTATTCTCATTTTCCTTATTCAAAGAAAATAAAGCCTGTAAGAATTTTAGAGAATATCTTGTTCAATAATTTTAAAAACAGATATGGTGTCAAGGTTTTTATAGGGTGATTCCAGAGCTGTGGGGCCAAATATTGAGACTTAAGGCACATCAATTTTGTTACCATCCGAACACCTCATAATATCAATCTGCAGTGAACTCTACCAGGAGGACAGAAAAAGCAGTTTTGCTAAAGTATTTAAGGGACACTGTGAATCAAACCTATTCAATCATTTTAAGGATTTAAGAAGCTATACTGCTGAAGATAGAGTCTTTATTTTGAACACAAGTAATCCAAAAGGCAGAGTAATTTTAATATTTAGCAATAAATATGAATATCAAGAAAGGATCATTTTTATTGCATATACACATTTGAGTATTAATACAGTTTATTTTATATAAGCATGCATATGTATTATGTGCTTTTTGATTTTCCTTAAAACACTTAATTAGATTTCATAAACTAGTAGCAGCTTGTAAAAATAGCCTAAGTAATTGAAGAGGTTATGTGACCAATGGAAAGAATACATGCTTTTTTACTATGACTTAGATTTTTACATGAAAAAAAAAAAAACTAAGTAAAACTAGGTGAAAAATGGAATTAAAATTGCTGAGATGTTTAATAATGTATAATTAAAATGCTACAATTTCATTCACTTTTTGTGGAACATAAAAATGAAACTAAAGTCAAGTTAAAGTGCAAATAAAATTTCTAAATTAGAAATTAACACACTCATTCGATCGTGAACATAAGACTATTAAATCATATTAGAAGAGACCATCAAAAAATCATTTAGACCTCAATTAAAGCTATTACCATTAAAAGATCTGCATCTTCAAAATGCCATGAAAAATTAATAATGATTGCCAATCAAAGCAATATCGTTTCTCTAAGGGGTTATTATAGAAAGAAATCACTTAAAACCAACCCCCCACCTGATCTGTCCCTGGCTTGTGCGTCACCATATGCCGCTCGAGCTGGGTGCGGTAGGCAAACGTGTAGCTACACAGAGGGCAGGAAAAGTTCTCCTCATTCTTCTCGTGGCGGTACTTGATGTGCTCCTTCAGTGATGTCAGGCGCTTGTAGCCCCGGTCGCAGTAGGGGCAGGTCAGCAGTTGGGCAAAAGCATCTGGAGTTCCAGGTGGCAGGTCTGTAGCCGAGAGGCGAGAGGGAGAGAAGCAGGCCAAAAGGTCAGTAAATCAATGGCAGCTAATGGGCTGACTGCCCGGGATGGCATGACAGGAATCGCTGCAATCTGCTCCACGAGGGTGCCATCGGCGCACGCGGCCTCCGTGCACGCCAGTCCCCTTGCACACCCAGGACAGACTTGTCGGCATCAGCTCACACTGCGCTGGAAAATTAATTAATTACTGGAGCCTTTGGGGGGGAAATTTAAACAGCTGATGAATGAGGAAATTCTCTTTAGGTGACTGACAGTTCGTAGGAAACCTTTAGTCACAGATGACTCAGGGATTCATGGGGTGAAGGAGCTTTTTGGGTAATGGAAAAGAAGAACAAAAGGTGAGGGTCAGAATCTCTAAACTTTTTTTTCCCCTCAAAAGTGAAATATTTCGGAAAGACAGGAATCCATGTAGATATTTTTATCTCTTAGAAATAGGCTCTAATTGTTCTTGTTCTTTATTGGATGTACAGATGACACAAATTTGCTGACAAAAAAATTTCACAATACCCTAAAATTACAGTTCTAATCTTTGCTCATGAAATTCCATGCCTCTGCAGCTGTTCTTCAAATTTTAAGGTAAACACCCAGGCATGTAGTGCATTTGTAATTGTAACAGCTGCAGAGGTCAGCGTCGTGGCTAAAAATGAATTACAGCCTCACCATTTTCTTCCTGCCCATTGGCCTCTGGCGTGCCAAGGCGAGACAGCTCCTCAGGGGCTTCTGGGTAAATGATGGCTGTGTCACTGCGCTGAAGGTACTCTTCGATGCTGACTGCATGACCATCGCGTTCCTCTAGTTTTCTTTTGGCAAAGTATTCCTCAAAGTCTGATGTGCAATTTGCATTCTTAACTGAAATGGTAAAAAGGAGAAGAAATGTCTTTTCAGGGCCTTCTTCCCAGGAGCCTCCATCTGCCTACATCACTGTAAGACACATGGACTTGCAAAAAAGACTACAAATACCTAGTTTATTTGTAGGAAGTGCTGCTGATGACCACTTATTGATCAAATGGTTATTCTCATAATACATGTTAAAAAAAAGAGGACACTTTGCTCTAAGTTAAATAGGCATAGTTTAGTTTCCTCTTCCTTGAAGACTAGTCTGTGTGCTTTGCAAAGAATGAAAGAAACTTTAAAATGTTTTTCAGGGAAAATGAAAAGAAGAACTATATTCTATAATCCATAAACATGGGAGATAATATGAGCTCAAAGCTACTTTAATAATCTATATAAAACTTTCTTTTTTTAAAGAAAGGTGTATTTAATTTTTTATAGTCCACTAAACTTAACGTTCCTAACCACCTATACATTCTGTTGCTAAATGTAAGCTTTTAACCCTCCACTCTCTGATCATCACAGACCACCAGGACTATACAGTTCAAGAGATATGTAGAAGGATGGATATTCCTGGATAGACAATAAAGAGACTTTGTTTAAAAAAAATTCAAGGAATGTTGGAGTTTATCTTTTCTTAAAATTTCAGTGTTTAGCTCAATCCTTTAAAGTTGCTGAAAATGAAATTAAGCTCACACTGATAGAAATAAAAAGCAACAGATTGAGTTAAGAAACTGGCTATATTGCAATGTGATTTTGATATGACTTAAACTTTTATGACTTTGTTCCCATGACATGAATAACAGGTGTAAACCAATGTTAGCAATTTGTGTCCCAAGACTGTATATTAGAAACTACTAGCTATGTTTTTGAAATAAGTCGTGGCTTAAATATCCTAAGTAAAAACTTTTATGCGTAAGTCAGTGTTGGGAAAGTGGGTGCCACATTGTTGTCTACCAGAAGTAAGTGAAGAGTAATCCTTTGCTAGTACAATCCATGGTGCGGCCATACTTTCATAGTTTTTGAGGACAGTAAACCTTGATCTCACTACAATCTTCATCTCACCTTCTCTGTCACAAAAGATACTATAGTATTGATATTTGTCAACCTAATTCTCCCTGGCAATTTGTGGCAGGGTGATGTTCAAGCAAGCCAGTCAATTTTTATTTTTGACTTTTACTGTTATGAACGTTTATGAGGAGACTAGAAAGTGGAACCTTCCATTAATCAATAAGTATTCACTGAATGCCTGGTATGTGATAGGTATCATGTTTTGTTTTGATAAGCAAAAAATAGATCCAACCTCATTCGTCAGGAAGCCATGAAAATGACCAATACAACTGCTATTGTCTCAAAAATAGATATAATATTATAAACTAAAATAAGTGGTATGAACGAAAGTTACACGGTGGCATTACAGAAGTAACATGGGGACTTGACAGGGAACTGATGGAGTCTGGAAGATCAGGAAAGCCTTAACTGAGAAGCATGAAGTTAACTAACTTCAGAAGCTAGGGTAGAACAGTGGTGACTGGAAAGAACATGAAGCATTTCAGAATCTGAAAGGACATTGCTAGAGTCTGGAGAGAAAGAGCGAGCTTGATGTAAGGGAAAAGAGGAAGGTGGGGACCAAACCCTGCAGCATGTGCCAGTCCTGGTAAGGATCTGGATATTCTAAGAGAAGCAGGAAGCCACTGAAAGGTACCAAGCAGGAAAGATGATGGGGTGAAATTATGGGTTATCTGCATTTTCAAATGACAACACCGGTTACAGTATGATAGGGACTGCAGGAAGAGGAAAGTTAGGGAAACCAGTTAGGAGTCTCTTACCATTGATTGGGCAAAAGATAAAGGTTAAAAAAATGGTGAGGGAGATTATAAGAAGTGGTTGGATTAGATCTGGGGAAAGCTTGGATGTGCCAACGAGGGAATGGTGAAGATCCCCACCCCCCTTAGGTTTGCTGCTGCTGCTGCTAAGTCGCTTCAGTCGTGTCCGACTCTGTGTGACCCCATAGATGGTAGCCCACCAGGCTCCGCCATCCCTGGGATTCTCCAGGCAAGAACACTGGAGTGGGTTGCCATTGCCTTCTCCAATGTGTGAAAGTGAAAAGTGAAAGTGAAGTCGCTCAGTCGTGTCTGACTAGTAGCAACCCCATGGACTGCAGCCCACCAGGCTCCTCTGTCCATGCGATTTTCTAGGCAAGAGTACTGGAGTGGCTTGCCATTGCCTTCTCTGGCCTTCTCCTTAAGTTTAGGCTTTTCAAATTTGATGGTTAAGTGACATCAGCAACGCAGGAAGCACAGGCATTTTAAAAAGATTTGAAACTATGAATGAATACATTGGATCAAATTAAAGGAAACCGGGAGCATTACACTTTGTAGACTATTAAACTAAGTGCTAACAATCTGAATACTGTGATCTTAAATGTTTCTTTTTTGCCATTCTAACTTCTGTTAATTTTAATAAGAGCAATGGTCTAATTCCAGGACCTGTATTTCCTTCAAATAGAGGTTTGGAAAGTGCAATAGTAGATTAAGATTTTGTATCTTGAAATTTTGCTTAAATCTTCACTTAGAATCTTCAGTCTTAACATCTTTTCTAAGTAGAATATAGACATTGATTAAGATCACTTTCCCTCTGATCTATTCATGCTGCCATGGATGTTTTCCAAAGGATACTTGGTGGTGTGATGGTGTCATTTAATTTGCACCATTAAGTCACTAGGGAGGTATGAAGGAAATGCCAGCTTGCACAAACTATTTATTCATTGCTTTGGATCATCAAAATAACTTCAGATCTATCAAAAGTCACCTTTTGTTTTAAGTACAAGAAAAGATAAAGGGGACAAAATGTGTGGATCCAAAATGAACCTTTTTTGAACAGCTTAACTGATTTGATCGGATTGACTTCTTTATTAGCACCATGGCAGTAAAAGTAAGGTGGTAGTGATTTTCTAAATTCAGATCTAGTTAAACATTGTCAAATGTTTAAAACACGATTTATTTTAATTTTTCAAGAACATTGTCCCACTTGATCCTTAGTGTAACCTAGTAAACATGGATAGATATACATTTAATATCATCCTAATTTTATCCTGATATTTCAGCAAGTATTTGAATTATCTGGCTATCTTTGCATGAATTTTTATTTGCATATGAATGTTTCCATCAGAAATGTAATCAAATGCAAATTCAATTGGATTTGCATTAATAGCCTTTCGGCTTAAAAGGGAGGAAAATTCTGATTTTTCTGGATAGGCAAACTAAACTGCATCTAGATACACAACTGGTATTTGGAGAGTCAATTCATTCGGTAAATCAAATCTGGTCATACTAGATTTCTATGTCAAGTGTGATGGGGACAAAAGATATCAAATTATGTGCTCTTGTTAAGGATCATCTTTGATCATCTTTGTAGCCTGAGCATCAAATATATTGCCTAGAAATTAGTAGGCACTCAAGAATCATTTACGGAATGAATCTGGAATAAATTATGTCCTTAACACTAATCTTGGTGCAGAAGTCTTCTAAAAAATGTTAGGTGTAGAACTTAGACCTACTATTCAAGTAACTGTAAAACAATTATGCAATAAACTGTGTAGTCGTGATCATAAGTACTTGCAAGAATTTGATAGGGCTCAGGGGAGTATTCAAAAAGGGTTTTGCGAAGAAAGCCAGTCATTTCAATCTATCTGCTCTATCAGGATTTTTCTTCCTGTGGTATAGATATGCTATTAGTTATAAATCTCAATATCTAGAGTCACTTAAGTGGGTTAGAGTCTAGCCTTCTATGAACTAGGTATAACCATCATGGATGTAATGCGATTTTCCCTAATCTTGCTATGGATACTAGTAACATATGGTTACTAGTATATGGTTTCTCTGCTCAGTACCACAACATTCTCCTTTGCTTGGGATGTTTCCCCACTGTCTCTATTGCTAAGATTTATGGTACTCAAGGCAGCTGCCATGTTGTTGCATGATCCTGCTCCCCTAGAACCAGTGGATTAATCTGCACCTGAAGTGAAGTGATCTTAGGTCTCCGTCCTCTAGGTCAAACCAATGATTGGTCCAGTGGTAGTCAAGAATCCCACTGAGTTTCAGTCAGTCCCTTTCCCAAGATTTTAGGACTTGTTTCCAAAGAGAGCACCAAGGCAGATTTATATTTTCCAAGTGACTACAACTATAGCCTTCCTCAGCAATCAATGCAAAGAAATAGAGGAAAACAACGGAATAGGAAAAACAAGAGATCTCTTCAAGAAAATTAGAGATTCCAAGGGGACATTTCATTCAAAGATGGGCTCGATAAAGGACAGAAATGGCATGGACCTAACAGAAGCAGAAGATATTAAGAAGAGGTGGCAAGAATACACAGAAAAACTGTACAAAAAAGATCTTCATGACCCAGATAATCACGATGGTGTGATCACTCACCTAGAGCCAGACATCCTGGAATGCGAAATCAAGTGGGCCTTAGAAGGCATCACTACGAACAAAGCTAGTGGAGGTGATGGATTTCCAGTTGAGCTATTTCAAATCCTGAAAGATGATGCTGTGAAAGTGCTGTACTCAATATGACAGCAAATTTGGAAAACTCAACAGTGGCCACAGGACTGGAAAAGGTCAGTCTTCATTCCAATCCCAAAGAAAGGCAATGCCAAAGAATGCTCAAACTACCGCACAACTGCACTCATCTCACACGCTAGTAAAGTCATGCTCAAAATTCTCCAAGCCAGGCTTCAGCAATATGTGAACCGTGAACTTCCAGATGTTCAAGCAGGTTTTAGAAAAGGCAGAGGCACCAGAGATCAAATTGCCAACATCCGCTGGATCATGGAGAAACCAAGAGTTCCAGAAAAACATCTATTTCTTCTTCATTGACTATGCCAAAGCCTTTGACTGTGTGGATCACAATAAACTGTGGGAAATTCTGAGATGGGAATCCCAGACCGCCTGACCTGCCTCTTGAGAAACCTGTATGCAGGTCAGGAAGCAACAGTTAGAACTGGACATGGAACAACAGACTGGTTCCAAATAGGAAAAGGAGTACGTCAAGGTTGTATATTGTCACCCTGCTTATTTAACTTATATGTAGAGTACGTCATGAGGAATGCTGGGCTGGAAGAAGCACAAGCTGGAATCAAGATTGCCGGGAGAAATATCAATAACCTCAGATATGCAGATGACATCACCCTTATGGCAGAAAGTGAAGAGGAACTCAAAAGCCTCTTGATGAAAGTGAAAGAGGAGAGTGAAAAGGTTGGCTTGAAGCTCAACATTCAGAAAACGAAGATCATGGCATCTGGTCCCATCACTTCATGGGAAATAGATGGGGAAACTGGAAACAGTGTCAGACTTTATTTTTTTGGGCTCCAAAATCACTGCGGATGCTGATTGTAGCCATGAAATTAAAAGACGCTTACTCCTTGGAAGGAAAGTTATGACCAACCTAGACAGTATATTAAAAAGCAGAGACATTACTTTGCCAACCAAGGTCCGTCTAGTCAAAGCTATGGTTTTTCCAGTGGTCATGTGTGGATGTGAAAGTTGGACTGTGAAGAAAGCTGATTGCCAAAGAATTGATGCTTTTGAACTGTGGGTTGGAGAAGACTCTTGAGAGTCCCTTGTACTGCAGGGAGATCCAACCAGTCCATTCTAAAGGAGATCAATGCTGGGTGTTCATTGGAAGGACTGATGCTAAAGCTGAAACTGCAATACTTTGGCCACCTCATGCGACGAGTTGACTCACTGGAAAAGACTCTGATGCTGGGAAGAATGGGGGGCGGGCGGAGAAGGGGACGACAGAGAATGAGATGGCTGGATTGCATCGCCGACTCAATGGACATGAGTTTGAGTGAACTCTGGGAGTTGGTGACGGACAGGGAGGCCTGGCGTGCTGTGATTCTTGGGGTCGCCAAGAGTTGGACACGACTGAGTGACTGAACTGAACTGAACTGAACAACTATATGATGTAGAATGAAAGAACTGATAAATCCCATGTAAAATAAGAAAATTTATGAAGAGAGAAAATGAAGCAGATACCTAAAGAAAAGCAGAGACAAGATGACAAGCTGTGACAGCAGTTTTCTAGCCACACTTACCCCTGAGGTCAATCGGCACCTGTATCCTCCCAGTGAGCAAAAAAATTTCCCTCTTTTACCTTAAGCTATGTTGTCCTTCAGTCTCCTAGACTCCTAAACACCCTGATTGTTACCATTCTAGAATAATGATGGAATTAAATTTTGGATACTCTCAAAACTGTTGGGAAAGAAATTGTTTTGATTCTATTTGGAAGTCTGCATTTTTGTTTTTTACAAAGATTTTGTAATACTGTATAGCAGAATCAGAGATGAGGTAGAAAATTTGCTAGAAAGTTATAAAATTCCTCACTGCATTTTTCTAGTCTAAAATCAACCTCATTTTCTTTTCTGTTTTTCTATAATCCTCTTCACTCCTCTGTCTCCTTGGAAGAACTGCCAAAACACACTGACAAAGGATATTTGCATGGTATTTATGATCAAGCCATAGCAAAAATTCATAAGAAACCTCAAGTAATTTCTTCCTATACCTCTCCAGAGATTTTGCATTTAGTCCTAAAATTTACCCTTATGTCTTGCAAATATCTCAGCCTTCCCTAATGTCTGGTAAACTTTCCTCTGTCCAAAAAAAGAACTTCATTAATTAAAAATGTTTCCTCATAGCCAAATGTGTTTTAATATTGTTAGAGTAACTTTCTAAGTCCCTTTAAGTCAGAAAAGCTCAAATTTCTTGTAAATATGTCAAATATCACTCTTACTAATGTTGTTAATTAATAATATTTTCATAAAAACCCTATGTCTATCTTAGATATTAATATTTTTGATAGATAATGATAAATACCAACATGAACTGACTTTTCAAATTACTGTCTAAAAACAAGCAATTAACCTCTTGAAATTAAATCTCTAAATAAAAGATATTTATTGGTCTCTTTAATAAATCATTCAACTCCTGTTCCCCTCATAAATATTTTGTAAAGATTCTTAATACTCTTTTTTAAGTATTTCTTTTCCTAAAATTATTTTTATTACTCTTTATTTTTTATAGCCATACCCCATGGCATGCGGAATCTTAATTCGCTGACCAGGGATTGAACCTGTGCCCCCTGCATTGGAAGCACAGACTTAACCACTGGAGCACCAAAGAACTCCTAAGATTCTTAATATGCTTACAAGTAGTTAACGTACAATGAGACCTTGATACTTGTTCCATCTCCTTTTTCTGTTCCCTTCTGTTTACTTTTATTCTCTCACCATGTATTTTCTTTCTTTGTTACAAGCATGTGTTCATGTAGGAAGACAGGTGCCCTATTAACACTGGTCTATAACCCAGCATGATTTCACATTCATTAAGAAATTGAAGAAACATATTTGACTATTAGGCTAAGCCATTTTAATAAATATCAAAATGAATCAATAATTCTTTTGGAAAAGAAAATACTTTGGAGGGTCCAGAAGAGCTGAAGCAAGTACCTATAAAAAACTGAGTAGAATCATTCATCCATCCCTTTGTTGAGTAACTGATTATTGAGTGCCTACTATGCCAGAGCATGTGTATAGGCATAGAACACAGTGATGGTGACTGAGAACTGCTTTTCTACTCTGTGATTCCCATATTCAGAGACAAGTACATAAAGTGAGTGTGATTCTGAAATACACAGACATAAATACATAAATGTATATCAGAGGAAAACAAATGCAAACATACACACTTCCTTAGTATAAAGCAGAAATCACACATTTATAATACCTGCTTTTACTCACTTCAAATGTCAAGGCAAAGGGACCTGAATCTAGATAACTATATCTGTCATCTTTTTGAAAAATAAACTCTCTTTAAACAACATTTTGAATGGTAGGAAAACACAGAAAATTACTTTTGATTTAGTCATTTGTATTGAATTTTTTAGTTTAAAGAAAGCCCATATTCACATTTGTTGAATATAAATTCTCATGGCTACTTTGTCTAAAGTTGACTAATTAATGTAGGATACATATTTTATCATTAAAAATGGATGCATGACTTTCTACAGAAGGCTTACAGAATGCACACTGGCACCAAATATCTACAAGCAACCTTGAGGAAGATGATGTTTTTCTTATTATATAGCCACATGGGCTACCCAACAGAGCCTCCAGCTGCTACAGAGGTGTGTGTAAAGCCAGAAAAGTCTTGTCAAAAGTGACAAAGCTTTCTTCTCTTCTTGCGAATTAGTACAGTGTCTGGACTGGTCTCTCCATGCCTGCTCTGACATGGCTTTCTCCTGAGAACACATGTTCAGATGCCAATGAGTGTTCCCCATGTATAAGAGCTTCAGGAGAGAAAGTTCCAAGGGGTTGGAACTCTGTAGTAGTCTGCAGAATCAAATACCTCCCCCAACAGCAGGAAGCAGCCCAACTGGAGACAGTGTCTAAATTTAAAGTGAGGTTTTGTTTTTTTTTTTACTTCGATAGTTTTGGTGGCTCTGTAAGACCACTCCTTTAAAACAAAAATCCCCAAGTTAGATAATATGTGTTTACCTTTCATATACCTGTGAAATATAAAGTTTTAGAATTGGTTTATTACTGAAAAGACTCAAGCTATTTTATTACATTTTAGACAGGTTTATGCCCGGTAAGTCAGTTCTCTTCCATATGGTTTCAGTAGAGACACATGACACTTAAGGACGTTCCAGGACAGTGGTTTCAAAATGTGGTCCCCAGGTCAGCAGCATCAGTATCACTTGGGAACTTGTTCAAAATGTAAATTCTTGGGGTCCACCCCCAGACAGACAGGAATCAGCCATCTGTGTTTTAATAAGCCCTTCTGGGGATTCTGATACACGCCTAGTTTAAGAATTGTTACTCTAGGAATTCAGTTCTCTGCCTTCCCTGGCTAAGTAAGGCATTCAGTAAGCCTGGATGGCATCACCGACTCTGTGGACATGAGTTTGAGTGAACTCCGGGAGTTGGTGATGGACAGGGAGGCCTGGCGTGCTGTGATTCATGGGGTCGTGGAGAGTCGGACACGACTGAGCGACTGAACTGAACTGAACTGAACTGAACGTGGTTTGGGAAACAACACAGAATTAATTCTATGTCAAAGAGCCTTTCTGCCCATCTCAATCTGAGCTCATGCCCTCCTTCTATATGCAGAATATCATCTGCATGTCTCAATTGTTGAATTTATCCCATACATGATAATCTTCCCTTTACATGCCCACGAGCTAATAGAGGCACAGAGGGTCTTATTCACCTTTGTATCCCAGTGCCTGGGCTTCCCAGGTGGTGCAGAGGTAAAGAATCTGCCTGCCAATGCACGAGGTGCAAGAGATCGTTGGGTCAGGTAGATCCCCTAGAGTAGGAAATGGCAACCTGCTGCAGTATTCTTGTCTGGAAAATTTCATGGACAGAGGAGCTTGGTGGGGTCGCAGAGTCAGACACAACTGAGCATACATGCATGCATGCATTCCAGTGCCTAGGATAGTGCCAGGCACATAGCTAATACTCAATAATTGAAAGATTGCTGCTAAGTCACTTCAGTCATGTCCGACTCTGTGTGACCACATAGATGGAAGCCCACCAGGCTCCCCCGTCCCTGGGATTCTCCAGGCAAGAACACTGGAGTGGGTTGCCATTTCCTCCTCCAATGCACGAAAGTGAAAAGTGAAAGTGAAGTTGCTCAGTCGTGTCTGACACTTAATGACCCCATGGACTGCAGCCACCAGGCTCCTCCATCCATGGGATTTCCCAGGCAAGAGTACTGGAGTGGGGTGCCATTGCCTTCTCCAAATTGAAAGATTCAGTTCAGTTCAGTTCAGTTCAGTTGCTCAGTCGTGTCCGACTCTCTGTGACCCCATGAATCACAGCACGCCAGGCCTCTCTGTCCATCACCAACTCCCAGAGTTCACTCAAACTCACGTCCATTGAGTCGGTGATGCCATCCAGCTATCTCATCCTCTGTCGTCCCCTCTCCTCCTGCCCCCAATCCCTCCCAGCATCAGTTTTTTCCAGTGAGTCAACTCGTAGCATGAGGTGGCCAAAGTATTGGAGTTTCAGCTTTAGCATCAGTCCTTCCAGTGAACACCCAGGACTGATCTCCTTTAGAATGGACTTAGACCCTGTTTAAAATAATTAGACTAACTCATTTTAACTCAGCTACTTATGTTTTTAAATCTCAATATCTTCATCTATAAAATGAGCCAGCGTATGCTTTCTAGGGAATCCTCAAAGTTTCAGAATTGCATCATTTCAATTAATTCTTTGCCCTAATCAATTTGCTTTTTATTCACTGCTTGGCCTAGAGAGTTTTATTTGTATTGTTTTCAATTACAAACTCAAAGGAATGCAGTTTTCTGATGGAGGACCCACATACACAGATTAAGGAAACATATTTTGGAGGTGCCTAGAAACCACAGACAACATCACAAGGGAAACAGTGCTTATTAAATATTTGCTGAATGAATGAAGCAGACACTCAAGAAGCTTGGGATATCTGTTCTCTCTTGTGGGAACTCTTGCTGTGAAGTGGAGATAGCTGCTCCTAATCGCAAACAAAGCTCATAAAACTGCAGGATTCATTCACCAAGAAGTGACAGGTTCTTCCTGATATACACAGGTTATAGTCTGAAAATGACCCTCCTGTCTAACCTGCCAAGTGCTATTTCTGTTTTTCTTGCCTCAGAACCTATGTCTTCCTCAGCTTTCTTTTTAACAACTCATTGTATGAAATGAACTAGAAAAAAAATTTTTAATGATAATTTGCATGACAGATCTGACTAGAGGACGAAATTCTCCAAACCTATAAAAATATGACCAATTTACACACAAGAAGAAAATGACATGCTTTAGAACAGCAGGACTCTCTCCTTGTTAAGTATTTAGGTACTAAATGAATTGTCTGATAAACTGGTAAATTCACTGTTACACAATTGGTTAACACTATACATTCCACTCAACTCTGGCCGAGAACTATTTTATGGTAAAACTTGTGTGACTTCTATAACCCCTAAGTGTAAGTGAAAGCCACTCAGTAGTGTCCCAAGCTTTGAGAGACCATGGACTATACACTCCATGGAATTCTCCAGGCCAGAATACTGGAGTGGATAGCCTTTCCCTTCTCCAGGGGATCTTCCCAACCCAGGGATCAAACCCAGGTCTTGCGCATTGAGGGCGGGTTCTTTACCAGCTGAGCCACAGGGAAGCCCAAGAATACTGGAGTGGGTAGCCTATCCCTTCTCCAGTGGATCTTTCCTACCCAAGAATGGAACCGAGGTCTCCTGCATTGCAGGTAGATTTTTTTTTTTTACCAACTGAGCTATCAGGGAAGCCCCCAGAAGAAACTCAGGTAATTTAAAGGTTTTAACTGAACTCCAATTAAGAGATACAAGAGGAATGGAAAGTTATAAAGCAAGAAGATAATAAAGGTACAAAAACATTCTCTTTTCTCCACTATCTTCTATGCTAATGATATGACACACAGAATTTATGCTGCAAGAAGCCTAACCCATTGCTAGCCTGCTAACCTTATCACTCTGATTACCATTTTGGGGGCATTGGGCTTCCCTGGTGACTCAGACAGTAAAGAATCCACCTGCAATGTGGGAGATTCTGGTTCGATCCCTGGATTGGGAAGATCCCCCGAAGAAGGGAATGGCTACCCACTCCAGTATTCTAGGCTGGAGAATTCCAAGGACTGTGTAGTCCATGGGACTGCAAAGAGGTGGACATGACTGAGTGACTTTCACTTTCTATCTTGCTCAAACAAGAGTTTAAATCTAGGTCTAGCTCTTTACCTGGGATTCAACTGCTTCTGAGATCCCCTCAAAAGATCCTGTACACCTGAACAGAATTTGTGTTTCTATGTGGTACTTCAGGCAGAGAATCCCTGATCCCACCCCTTCCCATCCTGCTCATACTCACAGATTATCTTAACATATTTTGTGAGGTATAAGCAGGACTGGCTGTATAATGTGGGGGCTCAGTGCAAAACGGCGGCTAGATTCTTTACCAGAGTCACCTGGGAAGCCCCAAATGGTAGCAGTACAGCATCAAACCAATGCTGAGGCCTTTCCGAGCACAGGCCCCTGTGCGCCTGAAGGCACCACACCCAGGACCCCAGACTCAGATCTAGAATTACGAGGCAGGAGCACTGGGAACCTCCCCATCCAGTGGCAACTTGCACAGCCCATGATTTTCCTTCATTTAATTCATTCTTCCCAATAAAACCTCATTAGAAGAAATGATAGGGTGGGTGGAGTCCAAAATTTCTAGTCTAATGTCCTCACTGAACAGATAAAACGAAGGCACAGTGAAGCTAATGATTTGTAGAAAGTTACACAAATAATTTCTAGACAAGTTGGGTAGAGAATTCATGTGTCCTAACTCAACCTGTTACTCTTTGGACTATATCATAATGAGTCAATATGACAGAGAGAGACAACCCCACCTTGTTAGTTTTCATTCATGCCTGATTGGATATAATTTGAATAGGTCTTAGATGCTGAAAAGATTGCTCTGACATTATAAGTAGCTCTAAACAAAACATTATGACACCATAAAATTAATAGGGGAAAGGTAATATAAATGCCAACTTCAATATAAATAAAATATGACATTTTAAACTTTTTTTTTTCTCAGTTTGTCTTTTCATGTCCTCCCTCTTCTGAATCCTATGCACTTTTAAAAAATTTTTATTAGAGGATAATTACTTTACAATATTGTGATGGTTTTTGCCATACATCAACATGAATCAACCATAGGTATATATATCTCCCCTCCCTCTTGAACCCTCTCCCTTGTTTTATTTTTTGACTGAGTGACTGCATCTAAATCTACTGGGATAAAATGAAAAAACATCATGAAATTTCTTCAAATGCTCCACTTAAGAGACTTATTTAAAATTTCCATTTAATATTTAGGGATTGTATTTTTTTCTTTCTATATTTCCTAAATTGAATCATGCTACAAAAGGCACTCAATTCAAAAATAACTTTATGAAACATCTTGCAAAGGAGAATTTTTATTAACTATTACGGTTTTAGTAAATAAAAAAAAAATGTCTTAAGGCTTAATTTAGGACTAGAGACCAAGAATCACTTTATTCACGGTTCATTTTGCTTTCCCATTTCACATATTACTTGTTTATCCCCCCCACATGCTTAATGATATCCTCCTACATGAGTTCTGCTTCTTCAGATTAAATGAAACTGTGTCATCTCTTGATAATATTCCATCCCTCACAAACCTTTCCAGTGGAGCCATTCTTGCTTTCATTTGTCTTAAAGCTCAGAGCAATATACAGAAGGATCAAAATATACTTCATTCATACCACCATTTCAAATCAGAGTGCCTGTTTTATTAATTTGTTCATCACTTCTATATTTATTCATTTATGCTTTAATGTGAAAAGCAACCTGTTTATAAACCATCGAGGCTGTATAAACACTGCACCTACTGAGAGGAAATTTGGAGAAGAGCAAACTTAACCTTGACCCTCAAAAAGCCTCCAGTCTGTAACTGTAATTTTTTGAAGTCTTAAGTCATCCATTTTCACTATCATGTCTTAGGACACAACCTATACAGTTCAAGTAAAATGACACTTATCCCATGAAAATGTTTACCCCAGGTTGTCATTACGCTCATTCTGGGGAACTTCATTACTGTGCAGAATCGCAGAGTCCAGGTTGCTTGGTGCTCTGACTTTCTCTAGTCCAAGCACAGGGATGGCCAGCCACTCCTGGGTATGGCCAACCCTGGGACAATGCCATCTTTTTGAGCAAAACTTGGAACTTTCTCTCTGATTTCAGCCTGCTGCTCCATCCCGTCACTCAATTCCTCATCTCCTGAAACAGGTACTTGATTGTGATAATTGGGCCCTGACAAGTCCCTCAGGCCATTTCACCCATTCTGATGTTGCCTGCCTCGGTTCACCTTGAATTTGGAAGTCACTTCCATTCCTACCCCTTGTTCTTGTATCATTCTTGCCTGGCCAAACTAAAATCCTATGTCCATTCCCGTACTGTCAGTTGATGATCTCTTTTTCTCCCTACTTCCAAGAGTGCAACTTCTATGATGTGAATTCCATCAACTACCGAAAATTCAACCAAAGTCTCTCTACCATCATTCTCCCTTCTTCTTTTGATTTTATTGCTAGAAAAGATGTGTCTCTGCCCACAGCCAAGGCTACCATCTAAAGCTATTCCCTCACAACTCTTCTGATAACCTACTCCATTTTTCACCTGAACTCCTTTTACGTTTTCAGTCTTTTCCTCTGTCTCTCTTTTGTACAGAGGCATGTTCAGCAAGCCTTTGTCCTGGGAAAAAACTTCCCTAAAGTTTGCAGTCTCTTAAGTCACCTCCCTATTTTCATGTCTTTAGTTCAGTTCAGTTCAGTTCAGTCGCTCAGTCGATTCCGACTCTCCGCGACCCCATGAATCACAGCGCGCCAGGCCTCCCTGTCCATCACCAACTCCCGGAGTTCACTCAAACTCATGTCCACAGAGTCGGTGATGCCATCCAGCCATCTCATCTTCTGTCATCCCCTTCTCCTCCCGCCCCCAACCTTTCCCAGCATCAGAGTCTTTTCCAGTGAGTCAACTCGTCGCATGAGGTGGCCAAAGTATTGCAGTTTCAGCTTTAGTATCGGTCCTTCATATACACATATTTTTTATTTAGCTACCATTGTTTTATTTACTCAATGGAATACGTCATTAATGAAAGTGACTATTCACTGTATGTTTCATGACACCTAATAAAATGCTTTGCACTTTGTAGGGTTTCCCAAATTGATTACTGATTTAACAGCTGATAAGGCCATAATTATTCATTTGTAAATTTTACCTTCACATCATTGTGATTTTTGTCTTTCCTAATGGCATCATAAGATTTTGCATTTCTTAAGGATAGGATTATACCTTCTATTTCTTTTGTTTCTTTCTTGAACCTCAGTTCAAATTCTGCACACAACAAATACTATACAAAGAATGAAGTGAAGTATTTTCGTGGTTGTTAACAAGTGACAAATATTATTTAATTGTTATCTAGGACAGAAAGGAAAAAAAGATACGATTTCTTTTTTTTAAATAGTTATGTTTAATTCTGAATTAAAAATGAACTCATTATTAATCAGTGCCAATATTTTTTATATGATCTCTGACACTAGTCACTGATCAAGTGAAGGAAAAATCTTTGACAGCTTTCAACATCCTTATACACAAATATAATAAATACTACTAAATCCTCTTCTACATTCAGAAAAAGGATGCTAGATAAAGATGAATGAGATAGAAAGCTAAGCTAGTCCTTCTTAATCTTCCTATTTTAACTTCAAATGCAGCTTTAGTGCAGTGAAAAGTAATTTGTCCTACAACTTGTCTGGGTAGTTTTCCAAGATGTCAAAGGAATTTAATTGGCTAAGTCTCTAAAAATCAACTGGTTAGTCCTCCCATTAAAAATTTGTTAAATATTGTATTTTTGGATTCTAGAGAAATTAATGAGGAGCCAGTGTGAAGGAAGAAAACAGTTCAGAGTACATTTATCTCTCAGTGCATAAAAGTGGGTAAGTGTGGGACCTCCCTGGTGGTTCAGTGGCTACGAGTCCCAGCTCCCAGTGCAGGAGGCCAGGGTTCAGTCCCAGATCAGGGAACTAGATCCCACATGCCACAACTAAGGCTTAGTACAATCAAAGAAATAAAAAATACTTTAAAAAATGGGTAAGCTTACTTCAGATGCAAACAAACCAGAAAAATAACCAAAAGAGGGTGAATACCTAGTATATGTTATGCATTATACTTGGTACTTTAAAAATGATACACCATTTTGTTGGGTTAAAAATGATATACCATTTAATCGCTACAATCAGATTCTATACACAAGGAATCATTAGTTCCATTTTACTGATGCATGATTGTAGAAATGAAGGCTTTTTATACTCAAGTTCATGAAACTAGCAATTGGTAGAGGCAAAATTCAAATGTAGTTTATTTGACTCTAGAATCTAGAGCATCTGAAAATAACTTTTGGCTTTTTATCTGTGAAAGCATTTATATATTCCTAAAATATTGAGAGTATGTTTAACAACTATTAGCTACAGTCAATACAGTTAGTTCTTAGACAACAGTTTTCTTCTGTTATATAAAATTAAGAACTGAGACCTAAATTGGCCTTACCTAGTTCCTAGATGTATGGTGTTTTCCTTTTCCCAGCAAAGGAAGCAAAGATGCAGGTGGTTATTAATAGCTCTTTATAACTAGAGTGCTAGATTGTCTGAGTAAATATAACTTTCACACATTCAAAGAGGAAAACAACAGGGACCTATTTAGGTCTTGATATGCACGTGGAAACGCATTAATGCTAATGATCACCATGAACCTAAGATAGATCCTTGTTACTACTAACATGTAGGCAAACTCATGTTTATAATGCTCCCAAGTTTTTCCATTTCTCTAATCTTCTTAGAAAATAGCTTTAAAAAATACACTCAAGAATTCTACATAGTAATTTCATTCTGAATTTGAATTTGATTAACATCTGAAAGATGTAAGGTTTGTTGCGAAAGCTTATTCTTTACGTGTTAAAGCATACATTTTTCATTTTTTAAAACATTAGAAGCAGTGTAAAAACATTAAATGTAACATATAAAGTTATTACTATAAGTCAGGGTTTGCAATGCTCTACTTTCAATACATTAATTTTGCTCTGCTGCTAATCTAACTTTGTTGTAAAAAAGTAGTGACATACTACTCCTACTTCAGGGACTTAAATCCTGGTTTTACTTTCTGAAAATACTGGACTTAATCCTCATCACAGTAAACCTTTTTGCCTACTCTGACTTCCCTTTTCAGAGTCCATTTATTCTCCTCCACCTAACATTTGTTCATCCAGTCATTCATTCATTTTACCAGTTTATGATGCACACCACATGTCACTGCTGTACTTTGGGACAAACAGGGAATAATCCTTTTATTAAAGCAAATATTTGGGGGGCATATACTAAGGCCAATACATACAGTGTTTACTTAATTGCCTTAACAGTCCTATGAGGTACATACCATGTTAATGTATCCCTATTTTATAGCTTAAGGAATTGCTTGTCTCCATGAAATTAACTAGGTGAAGTGTGTGCAAACAACATAAAGAGGAACAACTCAGCATGCTAAAATTAGTGGTGTGCATCTGAGGGCTGTGGGATTTCGGAGAAGGAAGAGATTGATGTGGTTTGGGGTGTTCACGGATGACCACATTAAGGAAATGGGAGGTGAGATGGCTGTGAAGAACAGAAGAGTAGGTAGAAGTCGGATAACTGGAGGAAAGAGAGTTAGGGATGAAGGTCTCAAGAGACAGCATGGGGAGAGATTCAGATGTAGGATAAATGTGATTCTTATTTGATATTAGCAAGGGATTTGGTCTGACAAGGGTGTAACACTGGTGAGATGTGATGCCTCTCAATGCCTATCTGAAGAAATGTGGATTTTGTCTTGTAATATAAAAGAAAAGCCCAAGTGTTGTTTTTCTTTCATTCACGCTCTCATTTCTTCAAATACTCTTTCTGACTCAGGACCATTCTAGGATCTGTGGTGACAAAGTGACCAAAATTCCACATCATTACTGATTTCAAGCAGCTTAAAATCTAATGGGGAGAAACACACCTGCAGGTGACTAAATATAATATGAGAGAATGACCCTCAAAAGGAAGAGTGGTAAATCCTGAAAAAGAGAAGGTCAGATGGCTTCCTGGTGGAGACGGCCTTTAAGAATGTGTATGATGTTGTTAGGCTAAGAAAGAATCAGTGGCTTTCTAGGTAGAAGGGAAACAATGAATAAAGGCAAAGGAGGATAAAGGGTCAACAATCTTTCAGGGCTGGGGCATATTCTGGGAAGTAGTACTGAAGGCAAGATGCGGTTAGATCATGGAAGATGCCAAATCAACTAAGATGCTGACTCATTCTGAAAGCAACAAAGATACAAGGTTGAATATGAGCCGAAGAAGGAAAGGAAGTTATCCATTTGCCCTGTGGAAAACAACTTCAAACAAACTTTGTTTGAAGAATGGATTAAAGAAATTGGGTATTGAAAATAGGGAGCCTACTAAAATAGGTATAATAATAGCTCAAATGAAAGATGAAAATTTAAAGTAGAAGAGTGAAAAAATGAGTAGATTAATAAAAGTGGTATTTAGTATTTGTGATAGTGGAATTGACAAATTCTTTAATTAGGTGAAGTGTGTAGGAGTCAAAGATGATACCATACTTTCTAGCATGATTAGCTCTTCAGAGTAGGGAAAAACCTTCTGAGGGTAAAGGATATATTAGGTGATTTAGAGCTAGAAAAACATCTATTTCTGCTTTATTGACTATGCCAAAGCCTTTGACTGTGTGGATCACAATAAACTGTGGAAAATTCTGAGAGATGGGAATACCAGACCACCTTGACCTGCCTCTTGAGAAACCTGTATGCAGGTCAGGAAGCAACAGTTAGAACTGGACATGGAACAACAGACTGGTTCCAAATAGGAAAAGGAATACGTCAAGGCTGTATATTGTCATCCTGCTTATTTAACTTATATGCAGAGTACATCATGAGAAACGCTGGGCTGGATGAAGTACAAGCTGGAATCAAGATTGCCAGGAGAAATATCAATATCCTCAGATATGTAGATGACACTACCCTTATGGCAGAAAGTGAAGAAGAACTAAAGAACCTCTTGATGAAAGAGAGAGGAGAGTGAAAAGTTGGCTTAAAGCTCAACATTCAGGAAAATAAGATCATGGCATCTGGTCTCATCACTTCATGGGAAATAGATGGGGAAACAGTGGCTGACTTTATTTTTTGGGGCTCCAAAATCACTGCAGATGGTGACTGCAGCCATGAAATTAAAAGGCACTTACTCCTTGGAAGGAAAGTTATGACCAACCTAGACAGCATATTAAAAAGCAGAGACGTTACTTTGTCAACAAAGGTCCATCTAGTCAAGGCTATGGTTTTTCCAGTGGTCATGTATGGATGTGAGAGTTGGACTACGAAGTAAACTGAATGCAGAAGAATTGATGCTTTTAAACTGCGGTGCTGGAGAAGACTCTTGAGAGTCCCTTGGTCTGCAAGGAGATCCAACCAGTCCATCCTAAAGGAAATCAGTCCTGGGTGTTCATTGGAGGGGACAGATGTTGAAGCTGAAACTCCAATATTTTGGCCACCTGATGCAAAGAGTTGGACACGACTGAACGACTGAACTGAACTGAATTGAACTGAACTGATGCAAAGAGCTGACTCAGACCCTGATGTTGGGAAAGATTGAAGGCAGGAGGAGAAGGGGACGACAGAGGATGAGATGTTTGGATGGCATCACCGACTTAATGGACATGAGTTTGGGTAAACTCTGGGAGTTGGTGATGGACAGGGAGGCGTGGCGTGTTGTGGTTCATGGGGTCGCAAAAAGTTGGACACGACTGAGTGACTGAACTGAACTGATTTAGATTTTATTCCCAAATCTGTAATTAGTTAGTTATGTGGCATTTTTTACTACAGTTTCCTCAGCTATCAAATTACAGTCAAGGAATTGTTTCATGGTATAACTTTCAATTTTCAAATTCTGTGATTCAATTCAACTAAGTCCTTCCCACTACTTCTTACAGCTTTAAACTCAGCAGACTATACCAGGAAGGAGCTACTTTTAATTCTAAAAGACTACTCTATCCACTGATATGAACTTGGTTAAATTCTACTATTTAATAGATGTGTAGACTTGAGTAGGAAATTCAGAGGTCTTTTCCTTGCTTTCCGTTAGGAATGAAATTTGTGTGTTGAATATTCAGAAATAATAAAGACATTTTCTTTGTCTTCTCTTGACAACTTACTGCACTTAATAACAACACTTTTTATCAGAAAATATGCTTAACCTGTTTAGAATTTATCTATAAAAAAATAAAATTTATCTATGCCAATGTCTGCTTGTTCTGCTTTAATTTAAAAAGAAAAAAATGGTACCTGATATAAAAGAATTTCATATTCATTCTTAATAAAAACCTGTTTGTTGAGACTATTAATTTTAAGGCACTCTCATAGACAATGTGTAAAAACACTCCGTGTTCTCAGAGTTTGCAATTTAATTTGGAAAAAAACAACACATTAAGTAGTGACACTCTATAGCATCTATAGCAAGCTGATTTGTTCTATAAGAGTTCACTGGAGGAAGATATCACTACAGGTTGGATAGCTAAAGAGGAAGGTCCACCAATAGCTTGATCTTAATCAGCAGGACTTAGGTGGGGAGAAAGAGATGCTCCATGAATAGGCAACTTCAACCATTAAAGATGTCTTATTTCAATTCTACATGTTTTAGCATCCCAAACGATGCTAAGGATAAGAAGCAGTAAACTTATGGTTGGGAAGAGATATGTGTTTATTCTCTAAAAGGCCAGAGTTCTAAAGTGAGGATCACAGTAAATTCCGAATTACCAACTCCAATTATTTGCTCAGGAATCTTTCAGTTGCAGTTATTTGAATCTTTTGATTCAACTGACCATTGTATATGTTCTAAACTTTCTTTCTTTGCTGTCTGGCTATTTAATATTTTTCCATCTCTTAGTCTCTTTTCTTTTAATGAATTTGATTTTTCTTCTTACCCATCAGAAGCCCTGGTGTCAGCTTTCTACAAATTTCAATTAATACACTCTGAATCATAAATGTTTAGGGCATGATGTTAAATACCATCTGAATATATCTGCATGGCTCTCAAATCTTTCTCACTCTGACTTCCTGGGTTTCAATTCCTCATTTCCAAAGAATACATATATATATATATATATATATATATATGTAACTTTTATATGAAAATACTTGTCTAAAGACAAGGTCAAGTTCTTCTCAAAATTGGGTTTCTTTCTTCTTTATCTAGAAATAGTATTTGCCATGTTCTAAACATGGAGATGTGCAATCTTGAAGCCATTTTGATTCCATTACCCAGAAAATCTATTGATTGTGAAGAAGTCAGGTTACGAATTTAACCACCATCACTACCTGAGGACAGGCTTTTTGTTGCTTCACACCTGAATAACTACAAGGATTTCCAGTTGATCTCTCAAAGTCTAGTTTTTATTCACAGAAATTATGGTAGTTTAACATGTCCCAAACTCTTTCTCTGTTGCTTTACATTCTCCATTTACTTTTAACTTACATGTCCAGGATCATTTCCCATGAATTGCCTCCTAGGACTCCCTGATTCAGCCAAATCTTCTTTCTCACTATCCTCTGAATAGATATTACAATTTGCTTCCTATGGCCCACATGCTCCTGTCCTGCTAGAAAGGCCTTCCTCACTCCTTCATGACTATTAAAGATGAACTTAGTCTGAATTTCACTTTCTTCATGAAATCTTTTCTGAATATTCACCTCATAGAATCTCTCATATTTCTGTAATTTGAAATAATTATGTTCTGTTTGTGGCATATTTGTCACATATTTTCACTTATCACTTATTATTTTTTTCTTGTACATTAGTCTCATCTTCCAAATTAAACAATAGTCACATCTAAGACTTCCGGCCTATCTGCAACCATATGTGCACACGAAAGTGAATAGATAGAAGGCACTGAATGAATACATTCATTTATCTATTGACAATACATATGAACTGTAAGTAATAGTAAGTAGTATGGGAAAAAGGAAAACTTAAGGGTAGGTGAAGGAACAATCAAAATTGATTTTTAAATCTTCTGAATAGGAAGCATTTTTATTAACCTCACTTTAGACTTCAAATGAATAAAACAGCTAGTAAATTGTCATTCTGTGGAATAAATTTACTTTAGTGACACTTTAAACACCTGTAAAGTTAATGAAATTAGAGTTTATTTATGCTTGAGGTTGAAATTTAACATTTGTCTTTAACAGGAAGATAAAGCCATTTTTGATCCCATGAGTTGGGACATTATAGAAAGTATCTAATTTATGGTAACTATTCAGTTCAGTTCAGTGGCTCAGTCGTGTCCGACTGTCTGTGACCCCATGAATCACAGCACGCCAGGCCTCCCTGTCCATCACCAACTCCCGGAGTTCACTCAAACTCATGTCCATAGAGTCGGTGATGCCATCCAGCCATCTCATTCTCTGTCGTCCTCTTCTCCGCCCGCCCCCAATCCCTCCCAGCATCAGAGTCTTTTCCAGTGAGTCAACTCATTGCATGAGGTGGCCAAAGTATTGGAGTTTCAGCTTTAGCATCAGTCCTTCCAATGAACACCCAGGATTGATCTCCTTTAGAATGGACTGGTTGGATCTCCTTGCAGTACAAGGGACTCTCAAGAGTCTTCTTATTATGCTTTAATATGAAGCTATTTTGTCTAGTTTCTATTTTACATGGTAATAGTACCACTGCAACACAGAATATTAAAACTAGAAATATTCTTAACAAGCAACCAATGTAACCTGTTCATTTTTCAGATGTGGAAACCAAGTAGCAAGAAGGGTAACTGACCTGCCCAAGGTCACAGTCTAGTTATTGCCAGAGGTGTAGCTAGAAATTACAATTGTAGGTTCCTAATTCTATAATCCTATATTGTACAGTTTCATTTTTGTACCTGATATTGACATTATTCAAATGAAGGAAAATTTACAATAGTTTTTATTATTATTATTTCTCTTATTTTTCATCTAAGAATGCAAATTAGTGCCTGGTAAGTTATTAATAAGAGCATTCTAAATAGAAGCACAGCATGAACCGTCTATTGTGATGTGTTTCAACATAAGGGAGATATGAATATCTTAATTATTTACATTTCTAAAGCTTCATACAACTGTGACTTTTTTCCATTGGTGAGTTGAGTGGAAATATCTATGTGATTTTTTTTTTCTTTTGTTTTAGATGATAACCTTATACTGGGCACAATGGTAATATTTGACATGGTAGTATGAGGGATTGTTTGAAACACCAAAAATACTTAGCCTTATCTAGGAAAAAAGAGATAAACATAGTGAGTCAGTATAAATTTGCACTAGTGACGTGAGAGGGTGTGAGAGGAGATGCTGTTCAGTTTTGGGGAAAGAACATGAAATGTCACAAATGTTCTGAAACTCTATCCTACAGCAGTAGCAGAACAAAACAAAGCACTACCTACTACCTTCCTACTGCAATTTTTTAGCTTCATCAAAAAGAAGAGAAATTTTCAATTTTCTATAAAACTTTTGCCGGAAAATATTATTTATGGGAACTAGAAGGTACTGAGAAATAAAATGGAGAAAGAATAAAAAGGACCTCAGACAATCAAGTTTTGTGAGGAATGCTCACAGAATTTTGGTTTGCCTTTCTATAAAAACATTTTATAATCTAAACTACACCATATCATTTGAATCTCAATGACTAATATTAGTAGTGACTGGAAGTGTTCAGTCGTGTCCAACCCTTTATGATCCCAGGGACTGGGATGTTTTCCCGGCAAGAATACTAGAGCTGGTTGCCCTTTCCTCCTTCAGGGGATCTTCCTGACCCAGGAATCGAACCCGCATGTCTCCTGCGTTACAGGCAGATTCTTTACTGCTGAACCTATTATATTACAATCTTCAAATTATATTCAAGCAGTCTTTTAAAATAAAAATTACTATCAAAAGTTTGCCTAACTAATGTTTTGAAAAGTTTTTTTTTTTAGTCCAGTTCAGTTTTCTCAACTTTCACAGGCAAATTAGGGGTTTAAGAATAAAAGATGTATTTGCTGAATAAAATATCAAAGAGAGAATTCTGATTTGAAACAATCAAGAGCATTGTAAAGTCTAACTTCTTTGGTGAGTCATGGACATGCAAATGGATGGGTCAGTGCTCCTGCTCCTGACTCACTGAATGCACGTGATGCAGGACGAGCATGGCCTTGGCGTGGTAAACTTACTTACCTGTACCATTGTTAACTGTGGTCTGGATCGTGGCTTCCGGCCCCATAGTGTCATAATCTTCCTTCATTTCTTCTGTGGGGGAAAATTATCTTTAGCATTTGAAAACTGTAGAAAAGCTTACTATACTAAGCATGCCAACCACAGGAACAAGGAAGATTCTTTTAAAGGAAACAGAGAAAAGGCTTGTTGTAAACCTCTAAACAATAGCTTTGTTCAGGCAATTGAATGAATCCAATAGTGCTAGCTGCACAAGAACTTATTTACTTTAAGCATTACTGCAAGCTGTGAAAAACAGAGGTGCTTATTTGGGGCAAACGAAGGGCTTTTCTTCTGGTGGCAGTTCTAGTGACAAACAGGGGGAAAGATATTATTTTTTCAATAAGAGTCAAAAGCAACTAAGTATTTGCACTGACAAAAAGGCATGCTGGCTGCTGTAGCTCTGGTAATGCTGGATGGCCAGAGGCAAGTCAGAATTTCTTATTTTATTTTCATGTTTTTTTCCTCTCCTTGAAGTAGCTATCATGGTGCTAATCTATGCAAGCAAAATTTTAAAAAAACCTAATTCTACATACCAGAGCTTGAAATGCCCAGTTTATAAAAAAGCATCCCAGAGGTACTAAAAACACCTGTTTCACTGTTTTATATAAACTTCTAAAACATATTTTCTTTATTCCTTTCCTTACCACTCCATAAATAGCTTTCTTTCTTACCATTTATTCCCCAGTAGGGAATCATAGCCATTTTTGTGGAAAAACATATAGGTATAAGAACAGTTCAATGTTCTGATGAAAATATGTAACACTGAAGTTGAAGATCTACAAATGATAGAAGGTCATTTTCTAAAATTGTAGTATCTTTAATGGGAAGAGTCTAGAAAGTAGAACTCTCGAATTTTCTGCCTATCAAACTAAGGAATATGTGAGGGCAGAGAAGGACAGCTAACAGTTAAAAATCCTGCAAGTAAGTAAATTTAACATGGAATTTTAAAAATTGCAATTTTACAATAACAATACTAATGAGAATCAAACACGATCCAGAATAAATATCTCTCTGTGATAATCATTTTGTTTCAAACAAGAGAAACTTTATAAATAGGACTCTGTGAATTCCCAAATTTATCCTGACCATTTTTGCTTATCACATTTCAGTCATAATTATTTGGTAGAAAAACAGATTTTAGCAAATGTTACAGCAAAATTAAAATATATGTTTTACAAGTAGTATCCTGCAGCATATCTGTTCATGGGGTCAGAATTGAAAAATCATGAGCCTCTTAAGGTAAAATACACATATATAAATTAGGCTAATATAATGCCCCTGGGCATAATACTGGTCAGATAATTTGAATGATATTTGTTTAAATTCTGTGACCACTTTAAACTCAGTCTTGGCCCTGGACTTCTTTCTTATTTAAGAAACATTTTCACAGGGACATTTTGCATAAAACATTTAGGCGTTCAATATACAGCAATATTGTATTGTCAACTGTCATAATTGATTGGTTGAAAGGCTCCCTCATCTGATATTTTTATTAGTCTCTGCAAGGAATTAAATTAAGGTATTTCTGAGAAGTTCAGTACTAGATATAAATATAACTTTTGTGTCTTTCTTCCTCGCTCCTCTCATGTGATTTCTGGTAGCCAAGAGTCAGAAGAATCATAAGTTTTCCATCTGAGAGATCAAGTCACTGAGGGGAAAACAGTTAACAGCAATTTTTTTTTTTTTGCATAATAGTGGTAATGTTCAAGATTTCTGCTGCACTTCCTTCCTCATTGTCATTTTCTTATGAAAAAGTAAAGAGAAGTTACAGGGGGTGGTTGCTTCCCAAATGATTAAATGTTGCATATTCACATGTGTAGTTGGCACTTAGTGTGTCCTGCATTCTGTAGTAATACTTTAGCTACAACCCTCTTTTACCAAAGATTGTGCAACTGAGATGGTGTCATTTTTACCCAGAATGTACTTTGCTTCAATTTACTGAGCATCAAGCTTTTTGTTTTTTGAACGTCAAACTCAATTTATTAAAATGAAACACTAAGCCCTTTCAAGTATGTATTTGAAATGCTATTTATATGCCTATTTAATTAAGCTTCACAGGAATCCATATTCAGAAGGACATCATCATGTAGGTTAGGAGTATCCCCTCTGAATGAAAGGCAGTCGTGGCTGTCTTTCTGCCTCATGCCTAACCTTAAACATTTCCTAAGACATCCATTACTCAGCATACTGCATCTAAAACCACATATTTGTTTTTAAAGCACTTGTAAAAGTTTGCATCTTCCAGTCACCCTTGGGATGAAGGTTTGTGAAAATAAAGAGCACTTTCTGCCACAAGATGAAGAATCCTTGAATAAGCAGAAAGAGGCCAGATGCAGGTGATTTATTTAAGTCTGTGTCAATGATAATGATGTCATGGTTTCCAGCACACTGTGTCCACCCCATTGTGGGACGAAAGAATGTCAAGGACAATTCTAAACACAAAACTTTGATTGTGCTGGAACCGGAAAGGCACAGTAAGAACTCCACTGCGTTCTTCAGTGGAAAACCTGCATCCTGCAGACAAACTACAGAAAGCAGGGGAGAGACAGCACAGGAGAGGGGGCTTATCTCAGAGTAAAGCTATGTGCTGAGGTATGGTGGTAGACAGGCAGGCACCAGGGATAAAACACTACTAAATAAAACAGCACCCGAATTAGAATTATTGTCTATATTGTGTGTTTTGAACAATAAATAAGAAAAATATTTTATCAGAAGAAAAATGTGTTATCTAAGAGGCAGGATAAACAATGAGTAGCTTTTTAAGACCAATTTCTTTTCATTAGACATCAAGGCACCACATCAGAGCACTTTTGGAACAATAAAAAAAAAAAAAGAACAATAAATCATTACTAATCATTAGAACCAGACAGGTAATAGCCGGGTAACTTTCTTGGTCCAAATAGCCAAATGAGATTAGGGATTTACATTTTATTTAATTATTGTGACTCCAGAATGCTAGTTTATTTACCATAAAGGTAAGAGCAAAGAACAGCCTGTTCATTTGTATCACAGGCACCATTAACTACAGGTGATAATAGAGTCTCTCTAATGCATTCATATGGATGACTGTATATTAAAACATTCAGAATTATGATCCATGACCAACACAAAAAGCTGCCATGATCACAGACTACTACAGCTTGACATGGCTGTTTTGGCTGTTTTTCAATTATTGATCTTAATTTTTTAAAATTAAACTTTTTTTTCCAGAAGTTTGGAGCTGTACATTTGTTACATCGTTATTAATTATTCCTTTAAGGGTGGAAATTCTAGTAATTGGTCCTTACCCTTGATTTCTAGATATTAAAATTTAAAGCATCAGAACATTCATTCTTATGGCCCTGCATATCTAGTTCATTAACAAATATGAATAGCTAACACCAGCTCATTTAAATAGTATGTCTTACATGAGTTCTCGCCACACTCTGTTTCTGTCACACTGCTCCCAAGAATCATTGGCTCTTATTATACATGTAAATGGCTATCATAAAAATAAAAATTTCATTTAAGATTGTTAATGACTTCTGCAGCAGTCAGACTTCCTTTAATGATCATCCTCGGCCCCTAATTAAACGTATTTATCTTTCAAGCATCTTTGGCTGAGTTCTCCCTCATAGTTGAAAATCTAAAACCTTAAGTCTTAATGGATAGAACGATAAATGTTTATGTGTGGGATTGCTGATACTCAAGAAACCTACACCGAAAGCAAAATTGGAAACAGAAAGAGTACAAAACTTGGCACAGTATGTTAAGGAAAACGAAAAACAAATACACACTACACTCAAAATGCCATCGGTCTTTTTTTTCTCCTTTTCTTCACATTTAATTTTCTTTAGTAGTGGAAGTGCTTTTATTATCTCCCTTCTAGTATACCAAACAATTTCTCTGCCTACGTTCGATGTTTTATAGTCTGTGACATCACAATAGCATATAGGTAGACTCGTGTGCTTACTTATTTCCTTCCCACCCACTTCACCTATTTATAAAAATGCCATTGTTATATATACCGTAAGAAAAAAAACAAGGTGGGGTAAATCATGATAGCTCTCATTGGGTCTTGGAACAGAGATTAAGGAGACACCAAGGTTTGAATTAGATGGGTCATTAAAAATTTTTTTAACAGGGCACTTTAGCAAGTAGAGATGAGCAGAAGGAGTTTAGGGGGATATGACTAATGATTAATTTTCTTTTATTTTGTTAATCATTTCACACCTTGGTGATGTTTCATCCTGAGTGAATTTTAGACCATGACATTTCCATTTTCACAGTGGCATCTGAAGTTTTAGTTTGAACATAATTTACCTTATTTTTATTATAGCTGGCCTTGGACCATTTCTACTTCCCCAGAGATTCCCACCAAACAGCAAGAATCATTATCAAGTACTTAGCTGTTAAATAATAAGAAAGCTACCTGACCAGGTAGAAGTGTGAA
>NC_142461.1:85627500-85630000 GCF_049115385.1 Moschus berezovskii
ATGATTTTCTATAACTCCACTCAAGCTAAGTGTGCCAATAAGTCTTCTGATGCCATCACCAAATATTTATATAATACCTGCAAAGTGTTGAGTCCAGAGGACACGGGGATGCGCTGTTCTTGCCTCAGGAAGCTTCCTGTCTGTTGGGTGGCCAAATACTTTGTTCAGGTTTTTCACAAGATGTTACTGAAATACCCAAATGAACTTTTTGGCCAACCCAATATTTGGAGACACAGCATTATAGAATTGTAGTGCTAGAAGGACACTTGAGGTCAACCCTGGACAAAGGAAGTTTTACAGGTACAATGACGTCAGATGACTCAGCCAAGGCCCTGCAGCCAGCTAGTGGCAAAGCTGGAGGCTAAAAGCACAGTTCCAGGCACACTACAGCCACATGGAAATATACATAATAGTACATATTCTCCAAGAAGAATGCAATCTAAATCTAAACTCCACGCAATCATAGTAAAGGAATGGAAATCCCTGGGACTT
Organism: Moschus berezovskii; assembly: GCF_049115385.1. NCBI lineage: Eukaryota > Metazoa > Chordata > Mammalia > Artiodactyla > Moschidae > Moschus > Moschus berezovskii. Next base: position 85,627,993 of record NC_142461.1, read on the forward strand.
TGGGCGGTTTTATGCCCCCAAATGAAAATTGTCACTTAATTTTAAATTGCTTTGATGATTGTTACTTTCATGGATCCCTTTAATTTGAGTTATAGAAGCATACCAATTTGATCAATTACCAGAATCTAACAATACACCCAAGTTTCCCACAATACATTGAAAACAATAGAAATAAAGCAGCAGTTCCCAGAATTACGAGCTTGAAGACCTGTCTTCTTGTCCCAATCCCAACATATAACCAGCTGTGTGGCCTTGGCCTACCCAAGGAAACTTGGTATAAATGGGAAAAAACAATGATAAGGGGCTCCCTGTCTGTGAGGCTGCCACAAGAAGCCTACAAAATTGCTTGTGTGATTGCAGTTTGTGGAGCATAAAACACTGATAACTGCCAAAATAATAAAGATGGGACTATGGCTCCAGTGTCCTGTTTGAACTGAGCTATGTGGTAGCTCTAAATGAAACATGAAGATCTGAATGTGTGCAGTCACAGTTCTGGTGTTGGTCCTTCATTTTAAGATAGATTTGCAGGGGCTTCCCTGGTGGTCCAGTGGTTAAGACTCTACACTCCCAATGCAAGGAGCATGGGTTCAGTCCCTGGTTAGGGAATAAAGATCCTGTATGCCACATGGTATGGCAAAAATAAAATTATTTTTAAAAATTGATTTGCAAAAGTATCAAGTAAGAGGTCCATGATAGGAGAGCATATGCTTCATATACTTCAGCTAATACATGAGACAGACATACAACCTCATTTCAGAAATGTTTCTTCTGGTAATATGGCTTAAACTCTAAAAGAAGTCCTTTGGAATTTTCTGAGTCATTTGGTTTCCTAAATCTCTTAAATGTTTGGAGAACATTTCTATTTGAGCCACTGGGTTATGGTTTAGTTGCTTTCTTAGAATGTCTTTATGTGTGGTAACTGTTGGGGGATGTTCTAAGACTCTTCACCTGAACACTGGCTTTTTATTCCTTCCTTTCCCCCAAAAAATTTGATTTCCAGGTACTATGCTACTAAAAACAGATTGCAGCTCTTCTTCAAGAATTTTTATCCAGCAACTTGTTTTTCCAGGGAAGATTTATCCTTGATACCCCTTCTTTATCACAGCTTCACTCGTCTCCTCTGCACTTGAATGGATAAAGATCACAGGACTCAATCAAGGTTCAAGTCTCATTTAATAAGGTGGTGGCCGGGGGGGGGGCGTCTCATGACAGACACAACAAGGCAAAGCAAATTCAAACAGATTTTTTTTTCCTTCTGAATTTGGATATGTGTCACTGAAATACATGAGCCTTAATTTCACTATTTAAAAATGGGAATAACTTTATCACTTCGGGATGCAAGATTAAGCAATGCTAGAAGAAGGGACCAAGTCAGTTTGAAATATTCCCATGGAATGTGCTCTCCAGTACAGAACACTGATATAAAGGAACTACTATGAACATACTACAGTCAGCCTTTATACAAACTAGCTTGGTCACTTTAATTTTTTATCCCAGGAACATTCAAAGGCATTAAATCCGCATTATAAATTAATGAGTTGTAAAATGTCAGCTGATAAAACAAAAGCAGTTTTGAATATAGGGATAAAAATGTTTCCATTTCAGATTAGCTATGTAAAAAATATGCATATTAAGTGAAATGAGAGAGGAAATTCTGCAGTGCAGTGGCCCCAGTGGGAAGGGCAAGTTCTAAGACTCCACCAACTTCCTATTATAGGATCATCTTGGGATGACTGTAACCACTCATCCCCTCTAGAAATGCTAGCAGATTCTCTGTACCTGAAAGCACTTTGCAGTTTTATGTTAGAGATTTTTTTAAAAAAGGTTAAAATTTCCAGAGATTTGCTTGGGCTCCACATAAGTTCCCACATGCAGGTAATAACATGTCAGTTATATAATTTTCCTCTCCAAACCTCTTCCTTATAAAGGAAGTATAAAGGTAATGGCAAATAAAAACAAAAGGATCTTCCCTTCCCCAAACTATCATAAAAACAGTATTGGTCAGAGA
>NC_142461.1:85640000-85645000 GCF_049115385.1 Moschus berezovskii
TAACAATGGGGAAATATGATGTGGATAATTCACAAGAAGCTTATGAAAAAGTAGAGAAAATTTACATAAGTGACTTTTATTCCTTCGCCTATGAAATCTATAGTTCAGTTCAGTTCAGTTCAGTCGCTCAGTCGTGTCCGACTCTCCGCGACCCCATGAATCACAGCACGCCAGGCCTCCCTGTCCATCACCAACTCCCGGAGTACACCCAAACTCATGTCCACAGAGTTGGTGATGCCATCCAGCCATCTCATTCTCCGTCGTCCCCTTCTCCTCCCGCCCCCAACCTTTCCCAGCATCAGAGTCTTTTCCAGTGAGTCAACTCGTCTCATGAGGTGGCCAAAGTATTGGAGTTTCAGCTTCAGCATCAGTCCCTCCAATGAACATCCAGGATTGATCTCCTTTAGAATGGACTGGTTGGATCTCCTTGCAGTATAAGGGACTCTCAAGAGTCTTCTCCAACACCACAGTTCAAAAGCATCGATTCTTCGGCGATCAGCTTTCTTCACAGTCCAACTCTCACATCCATACATGACCACGGGAAAAACCATTGCCTTGACTAGACGGACCTTGGTCGGCAAAGTAATGAAATCTATAGTAGTGTAGTGTTAATTGCTCAGTTATGTCCGACTCTTTGTGACCCCATGGACTGTAGCCTGTCGGGCTCCTCTGTCCATGGGATCCTCCAGGCAGGAACACTGGAGTGGGTTGCCATTTCCTTTTCCAGGGGATTTTTCCAACCCATGGATTGAACCCAGGTCTCCTGCATTGCAGGCAGATTCTTACTGTCTAAGCCACTAGGGAAGAGGTTTACATACAATCTATGGTATTTACTATATGTCTAACATACCTAACTATGTCCTTTCTTTGATCCCTGGATTTTGTTTATGACCATCAAATATGCCCTGTATATTTTATTTATTCCTTCCTTTTATTTATTCTGAGTTACTCTTACTTCCATCTTGTTTATTCTTCATGAGAGTATACTTCTGATTAAAAAGAACACACTTTCTCGTAACTCTCTAGCTTCTTCTCCCTGTCTATGTTAAAGATAAACTAATAAGCCATAAAAAAGGCACCAGACCACCTGGACATGCTGAGGCCCCTTTAACCCTGGCGGCATGGTGACCCTTCACCAGAAGCTGAGTAAGGAATTCCAGGTTTACGTGCCCTTCTTGATGGGTCCATTTGGCCGCCCTGATGGGCCAATTCCAAAAAGGAAGTGAAGAAAGAGGAAACAACCTTGTACAGGAAGTTGGAAAAGTTCAGCAATATGAGTGCTTCTATCTCCCATACAATTCCTTTTTCTATGGGCTCTGGGATCAAAATGCTTAAATTTGAGCTCTAGCTTCTCTACTTACTAACTTGTGAGTTTTAGCAAAATTATTTAATCTGCTTCAGGGTCTTCCTCTATTGAATGGGCAATGATGACAGTACCTATCTTACTGGTGGATGTGAGGATTAAGGAGTCCAAACACGTAAAAGCTTGGTACACAGTATATGTTCAATAAATGCTAGATATATTATTCTGTTGTGATTTGCTAAGTTCAAGGACAGTTTTAGGTGAGAGGAGGTTCTGTGTATTGGCGAAGGGGACGACAGAGAATGAGATGGCTGGATGGCATCACTGACTCGATGGACATGAGTTTGAGTGAACTCCGGGAGTTGGTGATGGACAGGGAGGCCTGGTGTGCTGTGATTCATGGGGTCGCAGAGAGTCGGACACGACTGAGCGACTGAACTGAACTGAATACTTTTGTGATTGTATCCTATGATAACTTACAGTAATTGTACTGGGCCAATAAGGTTTATTTTTTCTCAGTTTCTAAGTTTGGCAAAGGGCACTCGAGGGCATTGAAGGAGCATAACATTTAAGCATGAAACATAAAATTTAGGAGTTTGGAGGCACCTGTTATGAAATGGGGCAGTCTAGATATTAAACTAGGTGTGGAACAACCACCCTATATAAGGTAAACATTAGAATTCTATTTTGCAGAAGCAGCAGCTCAAAGTACAAGATGATAAGGGACTTACTGAAAGTTCATGCAGCTAAGTGGTGAAATTGAGTTTTCCATTTTTCATCTGTCTGACCTCAAAATGAAACATCTCTCTGAATGCAGCATCACTTTTCAATACTGTGCACACAAGGTACATGCTAAAAAGAGATTTTATGGTGTTTGACATTTATGTTGCACACATTCAAAAGAGATAAAAATAGACTCCATGCTGCTGATATAATTACTAGAGGCTATAAAAGCCATGCAAAAATCTGGAGAGGGGGCGTGGGAATAGTCAGGGGAAGAACATAAACAAGGGAGTGGTGACACAAACTAGGACAACATACTGTCCTTAATTCCTTCACAGAACTCCCCACGGTTCTGGTAGAGTTCCACCATGTAAGATCAAGCCTTCATTTTGAAGTTGGAAATCTCCCCATTTACAACAGTGGTGATGCCAGCAAGCCACAGGTGGGCACCACATGAGCAGGTGAGAAATGCGACTAGAAAGGGGAGGATGAGGATTTGGTGCCCCTAAAAGAGTACATCCATCCTAATTACCCTGCCTGCATGCGCTGCTTATGTCATACTGAGGTATTTACTCTTTAGTCGGGTGGTTCAGGAGAGTTTTAGACAAACGAGCATCCATGTCTTAGAAATCCCAGGGAAGGAAAAATTTAGCAGCATCAGGAAGAGACAGGAGCTGAACTCTCAGCCCGTCCGAGCTGTAGGCAAGGAAGCCACACCATGACACTGAACTGGCATCCCTGCCCATGGCCAGGAGACAGCATCTCGGCTGCAAATTGAGAGAAACCTGAGAATGCACTTCTGCCCTGCACCTCAGAAGGAAGCAGGCTGGAGAGGAAGCGGGCTTTGGAAGTCTGAGTAGAATCCACACACAGAAGACAGGGAGGGCTGTTCAGAAAAACATGCTTGGCTATTCTTTCTGGCTCCTTGATCATGACCATTCTAATTTATAAAATGGAAACTGAAACCCACACTAGTAGGACATCCTAAATGACAAACTCCCCTTCCACTCCAGCAGCACCACTTACATCCCTAACATCACAAAACCAACAAAACCCAAGACCACCTGTAACCTGGAGCGAGCACAGCTCTAAAAGCCCAAACCCTTGCCTTCGTGGGCTTGCTGGTCGGGAGTCAGGCAGCTGGGAGGAGCTGACACTCAGACCCAGTTGGATTTCAGTTCAGTTCAGTTCAGTCACTCAGTCGTGTCCGACTCTTTGCAACCCCATGAATCATAGCACGCCAGGCCTCCCTGTCCATCACCAACTCCCGGAGTTCACCCAAACTCATGTCCATTGAGTCAGTGATGCCATCAAGCCATCTCATTCTCTGTCGTCCCCTTCTCTTCCCGCCCCTAATCCTTCCCAGCATCAGAGTCTTTTCTAGTGAGTCAATTCTTCGCATGAGGTGGCCAAAGTATTGGAGTTTCAGCTTTAGCATCAGTCCTTCCAATGAACACCCAGCATTGATTTCCTTTAGGATGGACTGGTTGGATCTCCTTGCAGTCCAAGGGACTCTCAAGAGTCTTCTCCAACACCACAGTTCAAAAGCATCAATTCTTTGGCGATCAGCTTTCTTCACAGTCCAACTCTCACATCCATACATGACCACGGGAAAAACCATAGCCTTGACTAGACGGACCTTGGTTGGCAAAGTAATGTCTCTGCTTTTTAATATACTATCTAGGTTAGCACTAGGTAAAATTTGGTCTTGAACCTTTGTATCTTCCCTTGGGGATCAGAACCAAGGTGGATACCTTGACACAGAATTGAAGTCTGTTTTGAGAGCTGGCCTGCTTTCCACAAATCATGGGATCATGTTCTTCAGCCAACAGTGACCATGAAACCAAATTCATCATTCTTGAGGAAAATGACAAAAACTGGGATGAAATGATTTTCTAAAGGTTATATGCTGAGTCAGGGGTGGCATGAGGATTAAAATGTGCAGCCTTTAAGATGTCCAGTTTAGCATGGGATTTACAGAATTCAGATTCAGAAGAGTTGTCAAACTTGAGCAATGCTTTAGGAAAGGGCAAGTGACTTATGGTGTTTGAACAGAGACTTCCTGATAGATATTTTAGGCTAGCTCATAATGCTAAGTCATTTCAGTCGTGTCCGACTCTGTGCGACCCCATAGATGGAAGCCCACCAGGCTCCCCCTTCCCTGGGATTCTCCAGGCAAGAACACTGGAGTGGGTTGCCATTTCCTTCTCCAATGTGTGAAAGTAAAAAGTGAAAGTGAAGTCGCTCAGTTGTGTCCGACCCATAGCGACCCCACGGACTGCAGCCTACCAGGCTCCTCCATCCATGGGATTTTCTAGGCAAGAGTACTGGAGTGGCTTGCCATTGCCTTCTCCAAGCTCATAATAGACTTGAGCATTAAACTATGTTGTATTTATTGCAGCATTTTCAAGGGAAAATAGATACTAATTATACTTTCAAATCTTTAAAATCAGAACTGTAGAAAGAAATGGGTGGTTTATAATTACACCTGACTTGCAGCAGGTCTGAATTGGGTGCATTTTTGAAGTTAGCTCCCTGCCTAAGCAGTGTTCCTGGGTCTCTGTAGCGAAGGAGTGGTTTTAGAAACTGGAAGTGTGGGAGTCATGGAAGGAAGAGATGAGGGAAATGCACAGAAAAAAGGACATGGGAAACAAACACATTTAAATTTGTTACTACGCATGAGCTCATATTTCTAGCACTTTGCAGAGGTCCTATGGAAGCTGTGAGTTCCAATATAGAAATACTACAGTCACTAAATTGGTGTTATATTTAAATCTACTTAGGAAGTAAGAGTATCTACATTCCTCATAAGCTTTTCTCAGGTAAACCTGGAAAAGGGAAGTCCACTGGAGAAAAGATCTTTCCAGCATTTAATCCTCCGTTTTCCCAGATAAACACAATTTGTGTTTAGGAAAATAAATATCCGGAAGGAAGCTGTGCATTTTATTAGCTTAGTGTCTCTTATGCAGTTATT